>NW_025972418.1:0-9713 GCF_021869965.1 Rhincodon typus
GCCTAGACCCTTCTTCAGAAGGGTCTAGGCCCGAAACGTCAGCCTTCCTGCTCCTCTGATGCTGCTTGGCCTGCTGTGTTCATCCAGCTCTATACCTTGTTATCTAACACTTTGTCAGACCAGGTTTAAGAAAAGGATTTGCTTTCATGTAATTGCCTTTCACAGCCTCAGGGCAACTCAGTGGTTTCAATATAATGCGAAGCTGGAGGAACACAGCAGGTCAGGCAGCATCAGAGGTGCAGGAGAGTCGATGTTTCGGGTTTACACCCTTCACCAGAACTACTTAATGGTTTGTGCAGGCAATGACATGCTTTTTGAAATGTAATCACTTCAGTAATTGGTGACGGCAAAGGTATGAACAGCAGTAGCTGGTCTCAATTTGCTGGTGGCAGGTGTGCCTAAGTCAGAATGTCATGAATGCATGCTCCAGCTGCAGAGACCTGAACTCATAATCCAAGCTGGTATGTCAGTGTAGTACTGAGTTTCAGAAGCACAGACATTTATGGGATGTGGAGGATTGAACGCCAGGAAAGCACCAAGCTACGTGAGCCTGGAAGTGATGAAGGAGTGAGTCGGGGTAGTAGCCTGAGATAGACAGATTTTTCATAAGTAAATGTTATGGGAAAAAGGCAAGAAAGTAGAATTGAGGATTATCAGATCAGGCATGATCTCACTGAATAGTGGAACAGGACAACTAATCCAACTTGGAATAGTAGCCAAAGAGGGAGGCGCTGTCAATCATGTGAGTCTGTACTTTTTGACAGAAGCCTCCTTTGGCACAGTAAAAATCTGTGATTCAGTGCAGCCTTGTTTTTTTATATCTCATTGTTTGTAATGCACTGTGGGATGTCTTGAATAGACAATAAGGTGCGAATAAGTTTACGAATTTTCCATTATTTCTTACTGATTGTTTTCATTGCCGTTCGAGAATTTAGGGCATGGGTTTATCTATTCTAACTCAAGATATGGGTCAAATGCTGGCAAATGGGACTAGATTAATTTAGGATATCTGGTTGGCATGGGTGGTTTGGACTGAAGGGTCTGTTTCCTTGCTGTACAACTCTACGACTCTAAGCGGACAAGTGATCCAGGCTAATGCCTTGGAGATATGATCTTAAATTTCATGCTGGAATTTAAATGTATTTCATCAATCTGGAAATGAGAGCTATTCTCAGTAATGGTCACCATTGATTGTTGCAAAAAACCCATCTGGTTTACTAACATCCTTTCGGGAAAGATGCTATCATCCCTACCCAAGTCTGCCCTACAAGTGACTGCATACCGACAGCAATGGGGTTGTCTTTTAATTGCCCTCTGAAATAGACTAGCAAGGCCCTCAGTTCAAAGGAAAATAGGGATGGTCACAAAATGTGGAGCTTGCCAGCAAAGCCCACATCTCATGAAAAGAATTTTAAAAATGTAACATTTGCGGCAGCCAAAATACATTTAACAAACTCCCACAAGCAGCAATGCAAAAGCATCTGTTTCTGTGATGTTGATTGAGGGATAACTATTGGCAAGAACACCAGTTCCTCTGCTGTTCTTTGAAATTACTGGAATGTCAGCATTGACACCTGCATTCAGGCCCTGGAATGACACTTGAACCTGGTACACTGTCGGTCAGAAGCAGCAAGGTCTCACATTGAGTTGCAGCTGAATCTCAAGTTGGTCATTTTCCGTTTGCTAAAATGACAAGCGAACATCATTTCATCGCCTCTGCCAAGAGACGGTTTGTGCTTTGGTTTAGTTAATATGTGGGATGTGGGAATCGCTGACTGGGCCAACTTTAGTTGCGCATCCCTAGTTTTATTGGAGAAGGCGGTGGTGAAGTCACCTCTTGAACTGTCGGGATGTAGGGACATCCACAGTGCCGTAGGGGGGAAGTTACAAGATTCCAGACCCAGTTACAGTAAAGGAACAGTAATATAATTCTAAATCAAGTTGGTGTGTAGCTAGGAGTGGAGCTCACATAAACTTGCATTCTGATACATCTGCTCCCCTTGTCCTTTCTAGATGGGTTTGGAAGATAATGTCTAAGTAGGTGCTGCACCTGCAAGAGTTTCTCATACATTGTGAGAATTACTGTCTAATTTTGCATTGAGAATAATACAGCACAGAAAGGCCCTTTGGCCCATCGGGTCTATGCTAACCTATGTACATTAATCCCATTTTCCAGCACTAGGCCCATAGCCTTGAATCTTATGACTTTTCAAATACTCATCCACGTACTTACTCAAGGTTGTGAAGTTGCCTGCCTCTGCGACCCTCCCAGGCAGTGCAATCCAGAAACCCACCACGTTCTCAATGAAAAATCCATTCCCCAAATCACCCCTAAACCTCCTTCCCTTCACCTTAAAATTATGACCCCAATTTATTGCCCATTGCCAAGAGCCTTTGAGAACATAGTGGTGAGATGCCTTCTTAAACTGCAGGTACACCCATAGTGCTAAACAGACACTTTCATTGCGGTTTGATAAAACTGACTGCTTACTAGGCCATACTTGGAGTGTTCTGTACAATTCTGGTCGCTCTGTCAAAGGAAGGATGTTATGAAACTGGAAATTGTGCAAAAAAGAAATTTACAGGGATGTTACTGAGACTGGAAGGTTTGAGTTGTAAGGGGGTGCTGGATAGGCTGGTGCATAGCAGGCTGAGAGGTGGACTTATAGAGTTTTATAAAATGATGAGGGGCCTAGATAAGGTAAATAGCCAAGGTCTTTTCCTTGGCACAGGGGAGTCCAAAACTAGAGAACATAGGTTTAAGGTGAGAGGGGAAAAATTTAAAAAGGACCTGAAGGGCAACTTCTTCACACAGAGGGTGGTGTGTGTATGAAACAAGCTGCCAGATGAAATGGCAGAGGTGAGTACAATTATAACATTTCAAGGACATTTGGACAGGTACATGGATAGGAAAGGGATATGAGCCAAATGCAGGCAAATGTGATTAGTTCAGTTTAGAAACTTGTTCAGCATGGACGAGTTGGGCTGAAGGGCCTGTTTCTGTGCTGTATGCCTCTATGACTCTATATTTCAGATGGTAATTATGAATCAGCTACATTGCTGTGGGTATGAAGTTATATATAGGCCCAAAGAGTTAAGGATCCCAAATTCCTCTCCTCAAACAGCATTGGTGATCCTTCTGGGATTTTACAATAATCCAAAAGTTTTGCAGGCAGCATTATTGATAGAATTTTCTTCTTTCAGTCTTTTAATTTAGTTAAAATTCCACAGATTTTATGATAGGATTTGAACGTTTATCTCCAGAGCCTAGGCCTAATTTCTGGCTTACCAGAACAGAGCATGATGTTTCCATGAAATCAGCTTGATGTGTAAAACAATTTCCCCACTGTTCACACCATGTTCCTTTTGCTAATTTCCTTAAATCTGTGTCCTTTGGATTATTGACCCTTTCACCAGTGAAAACAGATTCTCATTATTTGCTGAATGATTTTGATTATCTGCATTAAAGTACCCTTGAAATCTCATTTTCCTGAAATAAAAGGAATTAACCCAGCTTCTTCAATCTCTTTTAGCAACAGAGAGCCATTAATTGAGGATGTTATAGGCTCAGATCCCTACTTACTGCCCTCTAAGTAGGAATCTGGACTGGAATCTTTGATACAACGCAGATGATGTGGTGATTTGATAGTTACTACTCTTTAGAACAGATTTTAAACTGAAACTTTGCTCATAAGTTCTGTTGAACTGTAATGAATGCTGTGGAACTGTTATGAAAGATGAACAGGGTGTTCTCCTGATGTCCTGGCCAATGTTCCTTCATCAGTTAATGCAGATTAATTGGTTGCTCAGCCCGTTGTTATTGCTATGAAGATGCTACTTTGGAAAGTGACGATGTACTCAGAATGTTTCCAAATGGTATGATAAGGAATTATATAAATGCAAGTCTTTGTTTCAAGTTGTGGATCAGCACTGAGATACCTGTATTACAGCACATAGTTAGTTGTTAATAAATTGTCAGATATCTGACTCTGTTAAAACTCGACTCTTGTAGTATATGCTATTTGGGCTAAGATAGGAAATCACACAAAGCATATCCCGGTGACTGCAATGGTGGAAAATGGGCTTCAGATGCTGATGGCTGCAAGTTAGTTCAGAAGCTAAAAACAGTGTAGTTATGAAAAGTTCTTTCCTGACTGTCACCCATTATACGTTCGAGTTCAGAGATGAAATTAACAACCAAGACTAAAGTACCACAGCAAAGACTGAAGGTTACAACACTAGTGAAGCTAGGAACAGTTACAAGTACATTCTCACTTCCTCTTTAAAAATAAATGGAATGATCCAAGTGAAATGTAGTTTGCGGTTAGCTCATTTGACTGAATTATTGGTTTATACTGTAGAGTGATGTCAACCCCATGATTCAATTCCTGTGCCGGCTCTTTCTTCTCAACTTTGTCCGTTGCCTGAGGTATGCTAACGCTCAGGCTAAACTCACTACTAATCTTCTCTTTATCTCTGAAGAGATAGCAGACTACTGTGACTTTCACTTCAAATACAGCTCCATTTTAACGAAGTGATTCTAAAGCTAAGTACAGAAAAGAAAAACACTTGTTACATTAAAAAGTCCTTACCTGTCTCCAGGTGTCAGTTGAAGGAGGCTTGCTGAGATATTGCAGTGCATCTTGTATAGTTATACACTGCTCCCACTGTTGAAAATGTTGGCTGGGGTTCCAATCAAACAGTATGCTTTGTCCTAGATGGTGTCAAGCTTCTTAATTTTTGTTGGGGTTACACGCATCCAGGCAAATGAAGAGTTTTCCATTAATATCCTGACTTGTACCCAGTGGACACTGGGAAGACAGTGTAGTACTTAACACAGAATTCCTAATTTCTGACTTGTTTTAGAAGCCAAAATGTTTGCAAGATTGGTCCGGTTCAGTTCCTGGTTAAAGGTAACTCTCCAAATATTGATAATGGGCTTTCAATAATGGTAATACCATTGAAAATTCAAGGGTGATTACCTGGTTCAATAACAATATGGCTCCTCTGGATGGAAACCTGAAAGCTTTTACATAATGTTAAACCTTGCACTTTCTATCTTTGAAATACCACCCAGCACAGATCTATGTATCATCAAGATCTTCAAGTACACCATTTACAAAATCAAATATTCTAGGTCACTACATTGAGTCTATCCATGTCCTGACAAACATCTATCCAGAATGTTTTGATCTATTGGTAAATTTGAAGGCAATGCAATATTGTATCTGAAAGGTGATGCCCATCCCAACAGTGACCCTCCTTGTAAGTACAGAATTCACATTCAGGATAAGATCAAACTGGCGTGGAATTCCATGGGACAAAACAACATCATTCACAAAGTTAAAAATTACATGAGTTAGTGAAATTTCATTACTTGCGTTTTGAAGAGAAATGGCACACTACATGTGTGTTTAGATCCAAGTCAACTGAACATTGCACTAAAAAAGATGTCCACACAAAATTGTGATGCAGGAAGAACTTAATCCCAAATTTTCAGATGTTTCCAAACTTGATGACAAGAATGCATAGTGGAACTTATATCTTTCACCAGAGCCAAAGGAACTGCCAACATTTAGAACATCTTTTGATAAACACTGTTTTCTTGAAGTAACATCTGAACTGTCCATTGGGTGGTATGGTGGTTCAGTGGTTAGCACTGCTGCCTCATAGCATTTGGGGCCCTGGTTTGATTCCAGCCTGGGGTAACTGTCTGAATGGAGTTTGCACATTCTCCCTGTGTCTGCGTGGGTTTCCTCCAGGTGGTCTGGTTTCCACCCATAGTCCAAAGATGTGCAGGCTGGATAGATTAGCCATGGGAAATGCAGGGGTAGTGCAGGGGGTTGCTTCTGGTGGTATGCTCTAGCGAGGGGCAGTGAAGCCTCGATGGGCCTAATGGCATGCTTTCACAAAGTAGAGATTGTATGAAGACATATTCTAACATTATATGTTTTATATCATTGTGATTCTACCAGGATGTCCCTGTATTGCAGGTGACATTGAAGTTCTTGGAAGAACTAAACAATCCTATTTTCAACAGCTTAAAATGTCCAATCAACTTGAGCCAAATCAACTTCTTTGGACCAATCTACTCTTCAAATGGTATTAGACCTGATCGTACCAGCATAAAGGAAGTATGACAGTGTCACTGGGTTATATATTCTGGAACGCTCTCCCTAACAGCATTGTGAACTGCAGCGGTTCAAGAAGACAACTCACCATCACCTTCTCAAGGGAACTAGAGATGGGCAATAAATACTGGCCAGCCAGCGATGCTCATATCCCATGAGTGAATAAAACAAAAGGTGCCCATACCACCAGACAAAAGTGACTTACAAATACAACTCGATTGCTTCAGCGTCATAACACCATCGATTCCAAATTTGGTGACCAAAGCATATCATGTGCAACATTTGTTCTGCAAGGAAACACCATCTACGTGACAGAAAGATCTCATAGACAGTCTTCAATCTCTCAAAAATGCTTTATCCTCCAGCATATGTGCTTTTCAACATACTGATCACTTGAAACTCACCATGTTGGAAGCAGACACATCCCACAAAGACTTCAGAGTATGCCTATTTCAGGACAACAATCCTATTACGTTTGGCTCTAAGGTCCTCACATCAGCTCAGGTGAACTATTCCAACATAGAAAGGGAAACTCCCACTTCAGTTTCTGGAATGCAAAGGTTCAGCATGTATTTATTCATCAAGTATTTCATTGTTTGTGTCAATCACAAATTATTTGAGAATGATCTGTTGAAAACCTTTAACGTCTGCATCTCTATGACAATAATGTCTACTTGAGAAGACGTAAAGGTACAATTTTGAAGTTCATTTCAAACTAGGCTCACAGACGCCTATTCCTGATGCTCTTAGCTCACTGCCAAATCCCACGAAGCACAAAGCTATTCCTCTTGATGTATGGGTGGATAGTCTTGAATCTGAGTTCAAGGATAGTCTCCATGTTGATCTCTCTCATTTTGGTTGTAACCAAAGTGGAGCAGATTCAGCAAGCTGATGATGTCCAAATGGAACAGCTCAAGAGGAACATCAACACTCAGAGCTTGACTGAACACATTCGTCAGGTCCCTGTAAAAGTAAGTTCTTTCCAGTCGTTCAGCGTTGAACTAGGAATCCCTACAGATATCCAAAGACAAACATTCCACAAGTTCTGTATCAAGATATGCTTGACCCTATACACCTAGCTCCCATGGGTGCAAAATAAAACCCAAGAGATTGCCATGTGAAACTATTTAGTGAACAGGCATCAGTAAGCACAGCCCAACATCATCAACCTCAATCACCTCCCATTCTACACCAAACTCCTTCTGAGCCATGGTACAAGATCATAGCTGAATACTCTGTCTCAGGATACAATGAAATTCTGGTGACTGACTTTTTCACCAAATTTCCATTTGTGATAAAAAGCAAAGGTATCTTCAGAGCACCAGTTATTTATACATCAAGTGCCATATTCAGTATGTTTGGTGTTCCCCAACATATTTTGTCCAACAATGCTTCACAGTACACTAGTGCCTCCTGCCAAGACATGTGCAGTAAGTGGGGTATGCAACATATTACCTCTTTCCCTCTATATCTTCAATCTAATGATATTGCATCATGTACAGTGAAGTCCAAGATCACTAAATACAAAGCCACAAGCCATGATTTTCAGATGGTCATGTTAAATTTGTGAGCTTCTCCTCAATGCAATGGTTTACTCTTGTTTGGAAGACAAACCCACAACAGTTGTCCCATCACACACTTACCATCCAAACTAATGTACATGATGCATTGTTGGAAAGAATGAATAAAATGTTATGATCAACACAGACAGCCATTCCAACATGAACAGGGGAAAGCATCAGATTTAAGACCTTTGTATGAATACATGGGTTTGTGGAAAGATATGCTGATTTTGTGTACAGCCCCCCAGGACATATAGAACAAAGAACAAAGAAAATTACAGCACAGGAACAGGCCCTTTGGCCCTCCAAGCCTGCACCGATCCAAATCCTCTATCTAAACCTGTTGTCCATTTTCCAAGGATCTGTATCCCTCTGCTCCCTGCCTATTCATGTATCTGTCTAGATACATCTTAAATGATGCTATCGTGCCCGCCTCTACCACCTCCGCTGGCAATGCTTTCCAGGCACCCAACACCCTCTGCGTAAAGAACTTTCCACGCATATCTCCCTTAAACTTTTCCCCTCTCACCTTGAAATCATGACCCTTAGTAATTGATTCCCCCACTCTGGGAAAAACCTTCTTGCTATCCACCCTGTTTATTCCTCTCATGATTTTGTAGACCTCAATCAGGCCCCCCCTCAACCTCTGTCTTTCTAATGTAAATAATCCTAATCTACTCAACCTCTCTTCATAGCTAGCGCCCTCCATATCAGGCAACATCCTGGTGAACCTCCTCTGCACCCTCTCCAAAGCATTCACATCCTTTTGGTAATGTGGTGACCAGAACTGTACGCAGTATTCCAAATGTGGTCAAACCAAAGTCCTATACAACTGCAACATCACCTGTTAACTCTTGTACTCAATATCCCGTCCGATGAATGAAAGCATGCCGTATGCCTTCTTGACCACTCTATCAACCTGCGTTGCCACCTTCAGGGTACAATGGACCTGAACATCCAGATTTCTCTGTGCATCAGTTTTCCCCAGGGCTTTTCCATTTACTGTATAGTTAGCTCCTGAATTGGATCTTCCAAAATGCATCACCTCGCATTTGCCTGGATCGAACTCCATCTGCCATTTCTCCGCCCAACTCTCCAATCTATCTATATTCTGATGCATTCTCCGACAGTCCCGTTCATTATCTGCTACTCCACCAATCTTAGTGTCATCTTCTAATCAGACCATCTATACCTTCCTCAAGATCATTTATGTATATCACAAACAACAGTGGTCCCAACATGGATCCCTGTGGAACACCACTGGTCACAGTTCTCCATTTTGAGAAACTCCCTTCCACTACAACTCTCTGTCTCCTGTTGCCCAGCCAGTTCTCTATCCATCTAGCTAGTACACCCTGGACACCATGCGACTTCACTTTCTCCATCAGCCTACCATGGGGAACATTATCAAATGCCTTATTGAAGTCCATGTATATGGCATCTACAGCCCTTCCCTCATCTATCAACTTTGTCACTTCCTCAAAGATTTCTATCAAGTTGGTAAGACATGACATTCCCTGCACAAAACCGTGCTGCCTATCACTAATAAGCCCATTTTCTTCCAAATGTAAATAGATCCTATCCCTCAGTATCTTCTCCAGCAGCTTCCCCACCACTGACGTCAGGCTCACCATCTATAATTACCTGGATTATCCTTGCTACCTTTCTTAAACAAGGTGACAACATTAGCAATTCTCCAGTCCTCCGGACCTCACCAGTGCTCAAGGATGTTGCAAAAATATCTGTTATGGCCCCAGCTATTTCCTCTCTCGCTTCCCTCAGTAACCTGGGATAGATCCCATCCAGGCCTGGGGACTTGTCCACCCTAATGCCTTTTAGAATACCCAACACTTCCCCCCTCCTTATGCCGACTTGACCTACAGTAATCAAACATCTATCCCTAACCTCAACATCCGTCATGTCCCTCTCCTCAGTGAATACCAACGCAAAGTACTCATTAAGAATCTCACTCTTTTTCTCTGACTCCTCGCATAACTTCCCTCCTTTGTCCTTGAGTGGG
>NW_025972419.1:0-9712 GCF_021869965.1 Rhincodon typus
GGTGTGTTACAGTGAGGGGTGTGGGGTATATGGGTGTGTTACAGTGAGGGGTGTGGGGTATATCAGCTAAAATAAAAGAATAAAAAATAACAGAAAGTATCTATGAGGCTCCACTTTAAAAATATTAGATGATGCCTCCTTAACCACTGTCTGGGGCAGAGAGTTCCTGAGTTCTGAATACAATCCTCAGAGAGAAAAAGAATTCTCCATATTTCTGATCTAAAAGGATGGCCCTTCATTTCCAAACAGTATCCCCTTTTTATGGACTGACCCAGAAGTGAAAATGCCTTCAGTCCACCCTGTCAACTCCATTCCAGATCTTATGCACCTCAATCAAATCACCTCTCACTCTGCTAAACTCCAGTGGAAACGAAAACAAAAACAGAAATTGCTGAGAAAGCTCAGGTCTGGCAGTACCTATGGAGATCACAGTTAATGTTTCGGGTCCGGTGGCCCTTCCTCAGGTCCTTAGACCCAAAATATTAACTCTGATCTCTCTCCACAGATACTGCCAGACCTGCTGATCTTTCCTAGCAATTTCTGTTTTTATTTCTGATTTATAGCATTTGCAGTTCTTTTGGTTTTTATCCAGTGAAAACAAACCCAGTCTGTCCGATCTTCCGTCATCAAACAATCCTGTCACTGCAGTTATCAGTCCAGTAAACCTCTTCTGAACCACTTCCAATACGTTCACATGCTTCGTTAAATAAGTTGACCAAAACTCACATGACATTCAGAATGTGGTCTCAACATAGCCCTGCGTAACTGAAACACAACATCCTTCACTTTCTGATCAAGCCATCTTAGAATAAAGGACAACGTTCCATTGATTACTTTGATTTCATTGATTACATGCAGCCCCTGCAAAGTCAGCTTCTGTGACTCCTGCACCTGAACATCTAGATTCCTCTGTACCTCAGAATTCTGCAGTCATTCTCCATTTAAGTAATGATGTGGAGGTGCTGGTGTTGGACTAGGGTGGACTCTTGTCAGAAGTCACACACCACCAGGTTATAGTCCAACAGGTCTGTTTGAAAGTGTCTTCACCTGACGAAGGAGCAGTGCTACGAAAGCTTGTGATTTCAAAGAAACCTGTTGGACAATAACCCAGTGCAAATTCTGACTTTCTCCATTTAAGTAAGACTTTGATTTTTTTTATTTTTCTTGCCAAAGTAAATAATTTCACATTTTTCCAGACTATACTCAGATTCAGATTTCTCAGATTATAGGGGAGGTGATGACTGAGTGATATCATCGTTAGACTATTAATCCAGAGACCTTTAATGTTCTGGGGAACCAGGGTTCAAATCTCACTGCGGCAGATTGAATTATTTATTCAATTTTATTGAATTTGAATTCAATAAAAAATAATCTGGAATTAAGAGTCTAATGATGACTGTGAATCCAGTGTTTATTGTTGGAAAAACCCATCTGGTTCACTGATGTCCTTTACGGAAGGAAACTGCCATCCTTATCTGGTCTGGCCTACATGTGACTCCAGACCCACAGCAATGTGGTTGACTCTTAACTGCCCTCTGGACAATTAGGGATGGGCAATAAATGCTGCCAGGTCAGCGACTCCCTCATCCTGTGAATGAATTGAAAAATCTCCATCTGCCAGACTATTGTCAACTCATTTCACTTCTCTATATCCATCTACACCCTTGGTATATCCGCTTCACAATATACTTTCCTAGGTATCTTTGTGTTGTCTGCAAATTTAGCTACCATGCCTTCAATCCTCTCATCTAAGTGACTACAAGTATTGAATGGTAGAGCAGGTTTTGAGGGCTGAATGGCCTCCCGCTGCCCATTATTCACATAGGCACTGAGTGACCGAAAACCAAGCTGTTAACCAAAACCAATAAAGAATGACCCCATACCTCTCCAGACGGGCATATGATCACAGATAAGGATCAGTTGTCAACCTTTCCAAGCACTGTAATGAAGTTTTTATCTGTTTGCATAATCATTGAATTAACAGCACATGGACAACCACATATTATCTCCGCGGGGTCATTTTTTATCTTTGGAGGAAGGGGTAATGTTGTATTCTGTTCCACATTCGGTATTCCTTTAAGATGCAGAGCATGGCAACATTTCTAAAGATGTTTCAAAGATAGTAGGAACTGCAGATGCTGGAGAATCTGAGATAACAAGGTGTAGAGCTGGATGAACACAGCAGGCCAAGCAGCATCATAGGAGCAGGAAAGCTGACGTTTCGGGCCTAGACCCTTCTTCAGAAACCTTTGTTTCTGCTGTACCTCCTCCCACTGATATCAGGATTTCTTAATTTATTTGGCAAAATCAAAATCACAGCTTTCTCTTGTTGAAAGATAAACAATACGTGTGTGTGTGTGCGTGCGCGCGCGCCAGGGCAATTGATATGAGAATGCAGCTTCATATCTGTAAACACGTTGCTTGAAATTACTGCATCAGTAACTGTAAGGTTGAATATCAAGAAAGATTTACAACTTACTGTAGAGAGGAATGTGAATGTTGTTGGCTAGGCCAGCATTTTTTGCCCTCCCTAATTAACCAGAGGGCAATTGAGAGTCATCCACATTGCTGGGGGTCTGGGTTACGAAGGTTAGACCAGGTAAAGACAATAGCTACTGTCTACGTTGTAATGGCTACCTACTTCCTCTTGTCTCCAACCCAAAATGAAACCAAATTGAAACTGTTTCTTTACCATCAACAACAATGGTATCTGCTCAAGAAAGTTAGTCTCCATGATATTCCCACTGTTGTTGGCTTCTATGGAACCAACCAGGCCCAGATACTGAGGACTTTCCTAATTCCCTTTATTGATTTGTTAATTTACTTGTGGAGGATAGTCATGCTAACTCTTGATAAGTATTTATGTGATCCTGCCAAGAGCAGCTCCTGAAGCGTATGAAGAGGACAGGCTCTCAGCTGAATTGTTCCAACTCCTTTTCCAATTAAAATTGTGCCAAATTTATTCTCTAATTCAGGAAAATCTGCTCTTAATTCACACAAGTAAATGGTCCTGGTTATTGTATTTTTGTTTTTTATATTGTCCAGGATTTTCTTACCTTACAATTTTCTCATCTATATCCTGATCTCAATCTGGAGTGTTTTATGTTGTTGTATGCATTCCATTTGGCTTCTTGAATGCCCACTGCAAATGCAATTGTTGTTACAATTATGAAATGGATTTGTATGGTGATTAAAGGCAATCATCTTTGGATATGTGTTCCAATTCATAGCGCTTGCCAACCCGATAACTATGACAGTGAAAAGCATATCTTTAGTTTCTATGTCATTAGCTGGCAGACGGATGCAGCTCCCCAAAGAAACAAGATTGTCCAGTAACTGAAGGTATGGTGATAGATTCAAAGCCAATTATAGGGATTGTGTTGCTTTGATACTGCAGTTTGTCTCATGATGTATGTTACTAAGATGGTGAGAGCAGCTCTGTGTTCAACGGCTAATGTTCACTCTCTCTGTTCAATGGCTCTGGCTCAATTTTAAAAAAAACTTTACGTTTCAATTCAGTTGTTAACCTGGTTTGAACATTTTCACATGATGAAGATGAAAATAAATCTGCATTGACCCCATGCCCCAATTGCAAAATGAACAGCATGTGGAAATAAGGCTGTCAAGTTATTAAAGTTTATTTGAAGTAAGTAACAGCAAAGTAGCTCAGTCAGTTTAGTCAGTGAGCAGCTCAGATCAGGAAGGTTCAGATTTTCATTCCCAGTCTAATCTGCATCAAGGTTAGCATAGAGGAGCTACAATTCACCCTAATATTGATCGGTTAGGAAAAGAAAATCATCCAGCTTCTTGAACTGATCTAATGGGCTTCACCAGAAATATATACATGTCTGTACATGCAGATGTTGAGTGAGGATGCCTGAGGGTGAGTGGTTTGCTGATGGTTATTTTCTAGATTCATGTTACTTGATGTCCTGGGGGTTTCTATTGACCTGCCACTGAATATCAGACATACAAATACAATGATCAGACATACAAATAATGTGCCTACAAACCAGATGTGAAATTGAGAATTCTGCTGTAAGTTACCACCTAACTCCTCAAAGCTTGTCTGCAAGACACAAGTCAGGGATGTGATAAAATATTCTCCACTTCCCTGAAAGACTGCAGCTCCAGCAATGTTTGTAATGAACCCTGGTGTCTAATTTGTCTGCCCAGGGCTGAAAAGGAACTTGCAATGGGAGACGGAGGATCCATTTGTTATGGTCCATATAGATACTGGAAACAATGGGTCTGTTAGCTTGATGTCTATCATGGGGAAGTTATTTGAATTGATCAGTAAAGAAATTATAGCTGCTCAATTTTTTTAAAAAAGGCTCAAGGAATTTGGTAGAATGAGCTTGGTTTCATCAGGGAAATCGGTCTAACCAATTTATTGGTATTCTCTGAAAGAGTAATGTGCTGTGGAAAAAGCAGAACGTGTAAATATACTGCACATGGATTTCCAGAAGGCATTAGATCTTGAGCAAAGATTATTGCATAAAATAAAAGCTCATGGTGTACAGGTAACATTAACATTAGAAGAAGATTGTTTCCTACGAACCACCAGTCTCTGGGTTGCAAACTGATTCCATTCTTTAGTCAGAACATAATACTGGACAATATAAAGTAGCCATTCATAAGTACAGGAAATGTTTGTACGTTGTAACTTTAAAATTGCACCTTTGTATAAGATCACATTCATAAGTACGACTCTTCATAAATCGGCGATTTATACATATATTGCTCTTTGTCTTCTTGACAGGACATGATGAGTGGATCCTGTAGGGACCTTGACTTTTACAGTTTATATCTTTGAGTTAGATGAGGGGAGTGAAGGTATCATAGTTAAATTTGCAGATGACACGAAGATAGACAGATAGGGAGGTTTGCTGTGAAGAAAGTTAAGGAAGTTGCAGACAGCTATAGATAGGTTGAATTAATGACCAAAAATCTGGCAGATGGAACAAAATATGGGGTAATGTGAAGTTCTTCAAAAAGAAATGTATTACTAAACTGGAGAACAACTGCAGAACTCAAAGCTGCAGGGGAATTTGTGTGTTCTGGTGCATAAGTCACAAGTTGGTATGTAGATACAGCACATAATCAAGAAGGTTACTAGGAAGGTCTCCTTTGAGAGAAATTGAATATAAAAGTAATGTTATGCTTGAATTATGTGGGGCATTGGTGAGGTTGTATTATGAATACTGTATGCAGTTTTGGTCTTATTTGAGGAAGGATTTAAATGCATTGCAGGCAGTTCAGAGTAGATTTACTGGATTAATATCTGGGAATGAGTAGTTTGCTGTATGAGAGTAGGTTAGACAGGCTGGCCTTGTTTCCACTGGAGTTTAGAAGAGTGAAGGGTGACTTGTTTGACATGCATAAGGTTCTGAATGGTCTTGACAATGTCAAATGGTAAGGATATTACCTCTCGTGTGTCAATCCAGACCTAGGGGGCCCTGCTTTAAAATTAGGTGTGGCTCTTTTAACATAGAGCTGATAAATAAACATTTGAGTGTTGTGAGACTTTGGAATACTCTGCCTCAGGAAGCAATGGAGGTGGGGTTATTGAATATTATTAAGACCAGTAGATTTTTGCTTAACAGGGAAATCGGAGGTTGTCGGGCAGATGGAAGTGTGGAATTTGGAACACAAACAGATGAGTCATGATTTTATGGAATGGCAGAACAGGATTGAGGGGCTAAATTGTCTGCTTCTGCTTTTTCTCTCATGTTTGTAAGTACCAGGACAAAACCCACTTGATTGTCTCCTGATCTAACACCTCCAGCATTCATATCCTCCTGTACTGATGCACAGTAGCAGTAGTGCTATCTACAAGATGCATTGAAACAACTTGGAAAGGCTCCTTAGACAACACCTTCCATACCCATGACCTCTACCACCTAGAAGGACGAGCAGCAGGTGCATGCGGACATCACCTGCAAGTTTCCCTCTAAGCCATAAATCATCCTGACATGAAGCTATGTCACTGTTCCTTCGCTGTTGCTGAGTCAAAATCCTGAAGCTTTCAATGGCACTGTATGTGTACACCACATGGAGTGCAGAAGTTCAAGAAGGCCACTACCTCCACCCCAACGGCAATTAGGAATGGACAATATATGCTGGGCTAGCCAACGATGCCCTTATCCTGTGAATAAATCAAAGTCACTTGAGCAAGGAAAGGTATGTATCCAGACCTGCTGGAACTGTGCATCAACAAGACCCTTCCTATTTGTCCCATTAGTGTATGTTCATAAGGAATCAAACATTCAGGAGGGGAGGGAAGAAAATTAGAATTCATGTATTTGCATAGCAACAAGGCAAATGATTGTTGTTAAATTTTAACTTATCTGAAGAGGTAGCTCTAAAGGTTTCCTTTGCCACTGCCACTAGAGAAATGTTTTGATTTGTGTTCTTTCTAGTCAGATTACTTAGCTTTCAAATGTGGATTATACAGCGTGGCTATCAATATATTGCAGCAGGAATAGTGGATATATACATACATAGATTACTCTATGGTGGAAGTGGAACAAAAATAGGCACTTGACAGAAGTTGGATGCATTTTCACTGGATTCAAATTGAAAGTTAGTCTGAATAAATCAGATGCTTGAATTAATGGGAGGGAAAGAAATGACTTTATTTTCCAAATTTGAAAATAGATGGTTGTGTTCATATTATCCATATTGCACGATCAATGTGTCAGATTAGCCTGGAGGACAGTAGCAACAGTTGTACTAGTGATGGAAATTAAACACAATACACAAGGGCAACATTACAATATTTTATGAACTTGCATAATTTCTCAGGAGTGAGACATGTTAAAATTGTGACTGGCAAGTACATGGGAATGTGCTGGGTGTAGCCACTGTAAATTTAGTACAATAATTAATTTCATTGGCAGCTTCAGGTATTTTCCTGTTGGTACAATGGCATTATATTAAATTATTTTGTGTACTTGAGTTTGAAAGGTTGTAGATACCTGGATTAGTCTTTTTGAGACGTTAACTAAAAGGTTTTAGCACAGCATTTTTTGGTAGCCACATTCATGTGATAGATTCTCACTTCCTGCAGGCGTTGTGTGGGTTCTGACTGCCCGATTGCAGCCACTGCTTTGGAGGTTGTTTGGAGTTTTCAACTGGTGATCAGCCTGGGGAAGGGTCATTTCTGAAAAGCCTCTTGATGTGGCTCCAGTATGGTATCTGGAGCGTTAATCCACCCTGAACCCTGATTGTCCTCCTGAAAAGTATTCCAAAGGATCCTCGGCAATCTTTCCTCAGCAAGCGGCATCGGCAAAGATCCCAGAGACATCTGCTTGATTATTTTATTTGTTTATGGGATATGGACGTTACTGGCTAGGCTGGCCTTTAATTGCTTTGGAGAAGGTGGCGGTGAGCTGCCACTTTAAACCACTATAGTCCTTGGAGAATTGGAACACCTGCATTGCTTTTTTGAAAGGAGTTTCGGGATTTTTGACCTCCGTGGCGATGAAGGGATGATAATATAGTTCTAAGTCAAGATGGTGTGTGGCTTGGAGGGGAACTTGCAGGAGATGGTGTTCCCATGTATCCACTCCCTTTGTCCTTCCAGGTGTTAGAGGTCATGGGTTTGGAAGGTGTGGTGGGAGGAGCCTCCAAATTACTGCAGTATTATCTTGTAGATGATTCACTGTGTTGCTGCTGTGCTTTGGGTGGTGAAGAAAATGAATGTTGAAGATGGTGGATGGGGTGCCAGTGAAGTGGGTTCCTTTTGCGCTGGATGGTGTAGAGCTTCTGTGTTTCATGACACGTGCCACAACACCAACTGAACAATCAGCTGACCATTCCACACTCTTTATTTTACCTTCAAGAACTAAAACTTATTAGCCAAAGGTATTTCTCTTAAAGTGACCTTCTGCAGGGAAAAATTCTTTTCCCAATATCTTATTTGCTAATTTGTGTGTTCTGAATTGTTTAGAGTGATAAATATTTATACTTTTGTACTACTTGGTGTGTTAAATAGTTTTGCATCAGCATTGACTAAGTTTTTTTATAAATCAATTTTGTGTTCCTTGAAGAAAGTTAGTTGATCAATTTATTTTGAGTCTAATATAGAGGAAGCTTATGATTGGCCATTTGACACCTGGATAAAGCAATTATGATCCATGGAGTAGTGGGAGTAGAGAGACCGTGTACTCCTCCTATCTTGATCATAACACTTTGCAAAATGGCGTTGTTGAGTATCGGTCTTCATTTCTCTTTCGTGGTTCTGTAAAGCCTCTCTGTTTACTATTCAAAAACTTTAGTATTTTGTTTTCAATTCAGACATTGACTAGAGACTTGAAGATTCCTAGCTTGTAGATTGAAAGACGTGTTATAACATTTTAGGCACTCATAATTATTTTTTGTGACGATGAGTAAAACATCTCTAGCTCATTGATTTTGTGTTGACATTAAATACTTCTCCTTGTGAATTATGGGAATGTTAGCAGCATAGGATGTGAGCATCATTGGCTGGACCAGCATTATTGCCTATCCCAAATTGTCCTGAGGCCCCTTAAAAGTCAACCTCATTGCTGTGAGTCTGGAGGCACATGTAGGCCAAGCAGGCAAGGATGGCATATCTCCTTCCCTAAAGGATATAGTGAACCAGATGGGTTTTTCCCTGACAATCAGCAATGGTTTCATTTCATCATTAAACTCTTATTTTCAGATTACTGATGCATTTACATTCCACCATCTGCCATAGTGGGATTCAAACCCAGGTCACTTAGAACATTATCTGGGTCCCTGGATTAATAGTCTAGCAATAATACACTAGACCATCACCTACCCTTGTTGTGTAAATAGCCCCCAACTGTACTGTTGCACTGTCTTCAATAAACTGTTTAGAGTTGTGTGAAGAGCTGAGTCAGCTAGGTAAGTTTCAACAGTTGACCAGTTGATGTCATTGTAGTGCAAAGATACTCCCATGTTCCAAGATACAACAATAGCATAATGTGATACATAAAACCTGGAATTGTGGATAATGTAGAGGGAAATAGAGTAAAAGATTTAGGTTTGTTATCTCTTATCAACTAGAAAATGTTACAGGTGAAATGGGTTTAAGTAAATCCAGAAATAGGATAAAGATGGTTGAGCTTAGTGGAGAATATAGAATATAGGAGTGATTTAATGACAAAAGATAAAATGGTACAGACAAAACAGAATGATAATAGACAAAGGAAAATTTAAAAAAAAAAAAAGTTTTGAGGGACATTAAGTTACAAAGTAGTATCATTGCCAGCACCTACTGTGTGGCAAATTAGGAGCAGTATTTATGATCTGAAATTGTTGAACTCTGTGGTAACTCTTGAAGGTTGAAGAGTATATAACTGAAAAATATGTTGCTGTTTCTCGTGCCTCTATTGAGCTCCATAGAAAGAGTCCAGTCGGGTAAGAGCAAAAGGGTCAGAATGGGAGTGGGCAGAGAATTGAAATGGGAAGATATCAGAAGCTTGGGTGTGGTCATGCTTATGAACAGAATAAAGATATACAGAACAGCTAACGTATTAAAGTAAGTACAATTAAACTATTGTTTCTTTTGCATCCACACTTAAGCCTTTACTTCTGTGGTGCCAGCAGAAATATTCTTGTCTCATATTGGACTGCAATTATTTAGATTTTCAAGTGCAACTAGGAATGGGCAGTAGAAAAAAAAACAGAAGTTGCTGGAAAAGCTCAGCAGGTCTGGCAG
>NW_025972420.1:0-9711 GCF_021869965.1 Rhincodon typus
GATTCTCCAGCATCTGCAGTTCCCACTATCTCTGAGGAGTTGAGAGGAATATTTCTTTTTTCACAGACAGTCATGTGTCTTTGGAACTCCGTTTGTCAAAAGGTGGTGGAGTATTTTTAGTTGAATACATTTGTGTGGATAGATTCCTGATGGACAAGTGGGTAAAAGGTTATCAAACGTAGGTGGGATCTATGGAGTATTCAGTCCAGTCATACTCTTATTGAGTGATGGAGCAGGCTAAGTGGTCGAGTAGACTCACCCTGTTCCTAATTTTTTAAAAATTTATTTCAGCTTAGTACAAGTTTATTTGAGGCTCAATGTGTGGGCAATGTAGGGCGGGTAGTGCTGATGCATGAATATTGAGGTCGGGTGGGGAGGGGGGAGAAGGAGGTGGGAAGTTGATTATAATGTCTTCTATTTATAACTCTTCTACACTGGGGTGATGATGGGAGCCATGAATGAGGGGGCTTGCACTGGGAATAGTGGTCTACCTTCAACCATAAGGCCCCAGACTCTCAATGGCCAGCCCTGATACTGAATTTTTTTAACAAAATTATTCATTGGATGAGGGCACCACTGGCTAGGCTAACATTTCTTGACCATCCCTAATTGCCCAGTGGACAGTGTAAGGGTCAACCACACTGCTGTGGGTCTGGAGTCACATGTAGGCCAGACCAGATAAGGATGGCAGTTTCCTTCCCTAAAGGGCATTAGAGAACCCAAGTGGGTTTTTTCCAACAATCGACAATGAATTCATGGTCATCATTGGACTCTTAATTCCAGACTTTTTTCATTAAATTCAAATTCCACCATCTGCCAAGAGACCACTGGATTAGTGATAATGCCATTAGGCCATTGGGTCCCCTAATGAGCCATAGCACTGCCACACCCAGGCATGCATTGGCAACAAACTTAACCCAAAAATAAAAAGAAGATTTGTACTTATCGCACATCTTTGCTCACTTTAGGATGTCCCAAAGCACCAATGGATGTTTCTGGAGGAACAAAAATAAATTGGCCTGGTGATATTTGCTTCTCCTTCAAAATAAGGCTTTGAGACTGAAAAAAAAATCCACAACAAAATGTGCCCTGGGAAGGCCTGGTCAGGGATATGGGGCGAAAGGCCAAATTGCAGGATAGTCTCGGGAATTCAGGAATGCTTGGCCTCCTCGGCTCCTGTAGACATGGCAAGTGGATTGCCAGCAGAATTCCAGCAACATAGAGTGAGCTCCAATGTGCATCACTTCTATCAGCGCATGTTAAAGGCTACTACAGGGCTGCAGGCCTGGGAGGCGTGGAAATCAGCAAGACAAGAAATAGAAGGATGGAATTAATAGGATGTTGTAGCATGCAAGACCTAAATACCATATTCTCCTTTGACTTTCACCCCTGTGATCCCCAGAGTTGGAAGTCACAACAGAGAAACATCCATCAGGAAGAGTTTATGGGCAGCTGAAAGAAATAGATTAAATGACAAATGAACAAGGAACAAAAAGTAGGCTATTTGGATCTTCAAACCTGCATTGCCCTTCAATCAGGTCATGGCTGATCTGATTTTAACCTCAACTCTACATTACTGCATATCCCTGATAATCTTTCATCCCCTTGGTAATCAAAAAACTACCTACCTCTGCCTTTAAAATATTTAAAGATTCTACATCAATTGCCTTTTAACGAAAAGAATTCCAAAGACTGTCAACCCTCTGAGAGAAAAACCTAGGTGTCTATGGGGTTTAGATTTGGTTCTATACCTGTTGGTATATTTTGATTTTCCTCAGAGTGATACAAAGGTGACCCACTTTCTATTTGTTCAGAGCTTTGTGAAATAACTCTGGTATCCTATCCCCAAGCCACCCTTTATTTACACGTGGAATGTCCTTGACACTGATCCAGCTCCCTCAGAACCAGGTCCCAGACTGTCACGATATCTGACACTCCTGTTTATGTCTGTCAGCCAGGGCTCCCTGATCGGATCAGATTAACAGTCCAAATCAGGGAGCTCATATTCTATGATGTCCACCTGGCTGACCTCATTAGAATCACTATACTTCCTTTAATATGTTACATACAAAGTTTAGAATATCTACTTTCATGCTTCCAGACCCTTCTGTGGTAGCTGATTACTTATCTCAATATTGCTCCTGTGAGCTTTAATGGCTTCTTTCTTAATCAGAGCAAATTTGGGTGTGGATATTAAAGCATGACACCTTCAGCCACGGTTTCTGCCCCAAAGCAGGAACTTCTGAAAAAGAGGTGCCAGGGAGTATTGAGAAATGCAAATAAACAGTGTTGGGAAGTCACAGATCAGCTCCTGGGACTGAGGAACTGATTATATCAAGGACTTCAGTTACACTCTCCAAGTTGAGGTTGTATTAGTGTCAATCATCCCTTGTATAGCCAGTGGCAACTTTATGACAACATTAATCTTCTATGGACGAAGTAACAGATGTTCATTTCTCTCTGCATAATTAATAACCAACACAGTTTGAGCTTACAATGAAACATTACATACAATTAGATTATATTGGAAATATGGCACAGAAATATGTCCAGCCAGTCTGTGATGGTGTTTAAGCTCCACTCAACTTTCCTCACATATTTCTTTATGTAAATCTACTATGGTAACCCTTTGTTCCCTTCTCCCTCACGTGCTGTCTGGGTTTCTCTGAACTGTGTCTTTGATACTTGCTTGAACCATTTCCGGCGACTGTGAGTTCCACATTTATACTATCCATTGGATGAAGGAGAAACAGACAGAAGCATGAGTTCAAATTCCTGCATGCTGGATTTTGAAATTTGAATCTGGTATAAAAATCTGGAATTAAAGAAATCTGCTCCGATGGCAACCATGTAACCATCCAGTTCACGAATGCCCTTTAGAAAGGAAATCCACTGTCCCTACCTGGTCTGACTTATATGTGATTCCAGGCCCACAGAAAACTGGTTGAGCTTTAACTGGCCTCTGAAATGGTCTTAGCAAACCATTCGGGTCAGGCGAAAATTAGGGTTGGGCAATAAATGCTGGTCCAGTCAGTGATGCCCATATCTCATGTATAAAGTTTAAAAAAAGAACATTTTTATCTTATAACGCCTGGAGAATTAATCACGAACAACAGACAGCACGGTGCACTGACTACCGGTGGTGATCCAGAGAGTCGTTAACAGTAACACTCAAACACAGCCAAACGGATAGCTATGAGGAGGGACTTCTTGCTCAGGTTTAGATCGTCTCCCAGAGACAAAAAAATGTAGGAAAACATAGAACATAGAACATTACAGCGCAGTACAGGCCCTTCGGCCCTCGATGTTGCGCCGACCTGTGAAACCAATCTGAAGCCCATCTAACCTAAACTATTCCATTATCATCCATATGTTTATCCAAAGACCATTTAAATGCCCTTAAAGTGGGCGAGTCTACTATTTTTGCAGGCAGGGCATTCCACGCCCTTACTACTCTCTGAGTAAAGAACCTACCTCTGACATCTGTCCTATATCTATTACCACTCAATTTAAAGCTATGTCCCCTCGTGCTAGCCATCACCATCCGAGGAAAAAGGCTCCCACTGTCCACCCTATCTAATCCTCTGATCATCTTGTATGTCTCTATCAAGTCACCTCTTAACCTTCTTCTCTCTAATGAAAACAGCCTCAAAACCCTCAGCCTTTCCTCATAAGACCTTCCCTCTATACCAGGCAACATCTTGGTAAATCTCCTCTGCACCCTTTCCAATGCTTCCACATCCTTCCTATAATGCGGTGACCAGAACTGTACGCAATACTCCAAGTGCGGCCGCACCAGAGTTTTGTACAGCTGCAACATGACCTCATGGCTCCGAAACTCAATCCCTCTACCAATAAAACCTAACATACTGTACGCCTTCTTAACAACGCTATCAACCTGGGTGGCAACTTTCAGTGATCTATGCACATGGACACCGAGATCTTTCTGCTCATCCACACTACCAAGAATCTTACCATTAGGCCAGTACTCTGTATTCCTGTTACTCCTTCCAAAGTGAATCACCTCACACTTTTCCGCATTAAACTCCATTTGCCACCTCTCAGCCCAGCTCTGCAGCTTATCTATGTCCCTCTGTAACCTGCAACATCCTTCTGCACTATCCACAACTCCACCGACTTTGGTGTCATCCGCAAATTTACTAACCCATCCTTCTACGCCCTCATCCAGGTCATTTATAAAAATGACAAACAGCAGTGGCCCCAAAACAGATCCTTGAGGTACACCACTAGTAATTGAACTCCAGGATGAACATTTCCCATCAACCACCACCCTCTGACTTCTTACAGCTAGCCAATTTCTGATCCAAACCGCTAAATCACCCTCAATCCCATGCCTCCGTATTTTCTGCAATAGCCTACCATGGGGAACCTTATCAAATGCTTTACTGAAATCCAAATACACCACATCAACCGCTTTACCCTCATCCACCTGTTTGGTTACCTTCTCGAAGAACTCAATAAGGTTTGTGAGGCACGACCTACCCTTCACAAAACCGTGTTGACTATCCCTAATCAAATTATTCCTTTCTAGATGATTATAAATCCTATCTCTTATAATCCTTTCCAACACTTTACCCACAACCGAAGTAAGGCTGACTGGTCTATAATTACCAGGGTTGTCTCTACTCCCCTTCTTGAACAAGGGGACAACATTTGCTAGTCTCCAGTCTTCTGGCACTATTCCTGAAGACAATGACGACATAAAGATCAAAGCCAAAGGCTCTGCAATCTCCTCTCTCGCTTCCCAGAGAATCCTAGGATAAATCCCATCCGGCCCAGGGGACTTATCTATTTTCATACCTTCCAGAATTGCTAACGCCTCCTCCTTATGAACCTCAATCCTGTCTAGTCTAATAGACTGTATCTCAGTATTCTCCTCGACTACATTGTCTTTTTCCTGTGTGAATACTGACGAAAAATATTCATTTAGCACCTCTCCTATCTCTTCGGACTCCACGCACAACTTCCCACTACTGTCCTTGACCGGCCCCAATCTTACTCTCGTCATTCTTTTATTCCTGACATACCTATAGAAAGCTTTAGGGTTTTCCTTGATCCTACCTGCTAAAGACTTCTCATGTCCCCTCCTGGCTCTTCTTAGCTCTCTCTTTAGGTCCTTCCTGGCTAACTTGTAAATCTCAAGCGCCCTCACTGAGCCTTCACGCCTCATCTCTACATAAGCCTCCTTCTTCCTCTTGACAAGAGATTCAACTTCTTTAGTAAACCACGGTTCCCTCGCTCGACCACTTCCTCCCTGCCTGACAGGTACATACTTCTCAAGGACACGCAGTAGCTGTTCCTTGAACAAGCTCCACATTTCAATTGTGCCCAGCCCCTGCAGTTTCCTTCTCCATCCTATGCATCCTAAATCTTGCCTCATCGCCTCATAATTGCCTTTCCCCCAGCTATAACTCTTGCCCTGCTTTATATACCGATCCCTTTCCATCGCTAAAGTAAACGTAACCGAATTGTGGTCACTATCACCAAAGTGCTCTCCTACCTCCAAATCTAACACCTGGCCTGGTTCATTACCCAGTACCAAATCCAATGTGGCCTCGCCTCTTGTTGGCCTATCTACATACTGTGTCAGGAAACCCTCCTGCACACATTGGACAAAAACTGACCCATCTGAAGTACTCGAACTATAGCGTTTCCAGTCAATATTTGGAAAGTTAAAGTCCCCCATAACAACTACCCTGTTACTTTCGCTCCTATCCAGAATCATCTTTGCAATCTTTTCCTCTACATCTCTGGAACTTTTCAGAGGCCTATAGAAAAATATATAATAATATGGGAAATGAATGTCTTGGTCATACTGGAACATTGAGTTTGAATTTAACTTATTGTTGCCACATGCATTGAGATACAGTGAAAAGTGTTGTTTAGTGTGCTATACGGGCAGATCGTACCATACAAAGTGCATTAGGGTAACAGTGCAGAATATATTCGCAGAGAAGGTGCAGAGTGAGAGATCAGAATTAACATTTGAGAGGCACATTCAAAAGTCTGATAACAGCGAGGAAGAAGCTGTTCCTGAATCTGTTTGTATGTGTTTTCAAACTTTTATACCTTCTACCAGATGGAAGAGAGAATAACTGAGGTGGGAGGGGCCTTTGATGATGTTGATTGTTTTCCTGAGGCAGTGGGAAAAGGTATACAAGGTATAAGGTATACAAACGATATACTAAGGTGTACAAAACAAGTTGGACCAATCACTTTTTCCTTCTACTGGGAAAGAGATCAACTTCCCCTGACACTCTGAGGCAGTTTTCTTCTGTAGTTTTCTACCACGAGGCAGGCCCAACCCATATAGAGACCACTTCCACCAGAGGTAGGGCAAGGTGGTTGGTCATGATTGCACTCCAGTTGCCAAATCTACCCTGTTGGCTAAGCCGATCCTGTTGGCACCAATCCAAAGTACAACAGCCAATGGGGCCAAGCAATTGCCAAAGACTTGGAGTTGTTGAGGCAACTTTTGCATGCACATTGTAGCCTTGAACTATGGAAAGTGACAATGCAGGCTCCAAATTAATTCCTTCAGACCTGTCACACTCTTACTGTGTTGGAAAGTTTTACAGTTTCAAAATTGCTTCGGCCATTTTATGAATGCAATTTGTTTTGGTCGTCAAGTCCTGGATTGGGATTTGAACACCGGGTTTCCTGACTCAAGTTAGGATATTGCCTTTGCTTCTGAAGAGTTTCTGGGATAGTCCTGCTGCAGAATGTACAGACCAGCTGAAGAGGTCTCAGTGAAAAAAATTAATCATAATTTCTAACCTTGCTGATGATTCGTCTTGAGGAACAAGCAGCCTCATCAGTAACCAAATAACTTATCAAAGAATATCCAATAATATTCTGGTTTCAATATTGAAGGATGAGGAAACATATGAATTATATATCGACCTGGTGCACTCCTGACAACTCAAAGCTGCATTTGCAATAAAAACATTTAAATTATCCTACAATTTGAATTTAAAATGTCAATAATGTAGACAAGTCAGGATTTATTTCAGAAAATTGAATTACCAGGTCATTTGAATTAAGAGGAGATGAGCTATTGATTGAAAAAAAAATAATCACATTCTCTCCCTCATAGTCGGAGCTGTTGCAGCAATTTTGAACAAGAATACGCTGACGCCTTTTTAATTACTGTCAGTAAAATGAGTATTTGAAAGTTTCGCACCTCCTAGCATGACATCCATAATGTTATTACCCTGTTTAACATTTCATCAGTGGCACAGTTTAGGGCACTTGCACCTTCAAGTGAGATGGTTTGTCGTATTCCAGTAAATACAGTACAGGTTCAAGGGTGACATTCCAGAGGGTTACCGATGGGGTGCTGCATTGTCGGAGGCACTGTCTGTTACAATGTGCATGGCAGCTAACGATTGCTCACAGCAAGAACCTACATCCAGTGTCTTTTGACGTGGGATGTGTTGTAGCTGCCACAAGGGTCTAGCTGACTAGGAGACCCTTCTGCTCTTATTTCATCATGTTGGCATACTCGAAGGATTGATAGGTTGTAATTAGATTTTATTGTCACATATACTCAAGTACAGAAATACAAAGAGATAGTATGAACTGCTGATGCCGGAGTCTGAGAGAACACAGTGTGGACCTGGAGGAACACAGCAGACCGGGCAGCATCAAAGGAGCAGGAAAGCTGAAGTTTCGGGTCAGGACCCTTCTTCAGAAATACAAAGTTGTCTTTGTTCAGTGCCATCTTGAAATACAAAATTCAAAACCTGAATTGTAAAAGAAAAAGCAAGAGAAGAAATAAAAAAGAGCCGAAAGAGAAGGAAAAACAACCATATTTTAAAGTCCTTATTCAAAAGAAAAGGAAAAAGTCCAGATTTGAAAGTCCTATCACCCTAGACCTAGCCCTGGCTTGGAGTTTCGGTCAACATCCCCTGGGACATACTCCACCAATTTCCAGGAGGAGCCTGCCCTGTTGCTGTTGCTGCCACACATGCTCGGGAGGCCGGGGCCACTCTCACCCTGCTGAAAAAGGCTTTTAAAAAGCGAAAAAAAGGAAAAAGAGCAAAAGAAAAGTGAATAAAAAAAGAAACAAAGAAAGCAGACGAGTCTCGGGCCAGGATCCTGAACGCAGAGCTGCAACTCCGCTGCCATCTTGAAGAAAAATAATCAATCCACGTAGTGGTGATTTGTACAGTTTCCTTCATCATCAGGCCATAGAATCCCCACAGTGCAGATAGAGGCAACTCAGCCCATTAAGTCTGCATTGACCCTTTGAGGTGCAACCCCTACCCTATTCTTGTCACTCTGCATTTACCATGGATACTCCACCGCAGGGCTGTTTAGCACAGCCAACTTACCTAACCTGTATATGTTTGGACTGTGCAAGGAAACCAGAGCCCCCAGCAGAAACAGGAAGAATGTGCAAACTCTGCACAGACAGTCGTCCAAGACTAGAATCAAACCCAGATCCCGGGCACTGTGAAGCAGCAGTGCTAACCATTGAGCCACCATGCTACCGCCCAGGGTCCTGAAGTGAGATCCTATCTGACCTTCTGATCCAGTGCTGCCCAGTGCACTACAAGAGCAATTTATTGAAATGTTGAAGGAGACCCTGTTTTTTTTTCCACTCACCTGCAGGCAAAGGGCCCAATGGCATTTTTGGAAATGTGGAGGTTTTTCCACTGCCCATGTCTATATTTATCTCAGAGATAGCAAGAACTGCAGATGTTGGAATTAGAGATAACGGAGTATGGAGTTGGAGGAATACAGCAGGCCAGGCAGCATCAGAGGAACAGGAAAGCTAACATTTTGGGTCGGGACCCTTCTTCAGAAATGGAGTTTTTGAAGAAGGGTTCCCACCCGAGACGTCAACTTTCCTGCTCCTCTGATGCTGCCTGGCCTGCTGTATTCCTCCAGCTCCACACTGTGTTATCTCTATATTTATCTCTCAGCTAGCAACACAAAACAAAAACACTGGTCTTGACCTCTTTGCTGTTTTTGGTCATTGCAATTTGCAAATTGGCTGTCAGGTTTCTTACACTACAATATGTTTTAGGATGTTTTATTTTTAAAGCCATTCAGGCCATGACAATCCTTGAGAAAGTCAGCATTTATTACCCAACCCTAGGTGTCCTTGGGCAGGTGGTGGTGAGTTGCAGTCTGCGTGCTGTAAGTAGACCCACAATGTCTTTGGGGAGGGAATTCCAGATTTGACTCATTGATACTGAAGGAATGGTGAAATGTTTCCCATTCAGTAGAACTTGTACCATGGTAAAGAACTTGCAACTGGTAGTGTCCACATGCTGCTTCGTTCTCCTAGCTGGTAGAAATTACATGTTGTGAGGTTATTGCCGAGTATTGGTGTGTTGTTCATTTCATCTTGTAGATGGCCGAGGGAGATGCCGCTATGCTGGAAGAATTGAATGCGAAAGTTAGTGGGTCGGATGACAGTCAAGTGGGTTTCTTTATGCTGGATAGTTTTAAAACTCTGGAGTATTAGAGCAGCTCTACCATGCCTGATGCTCAGCTCCACTTTCCTGCCTTTTCCCTATAACTGTTGATTTCCTTATTAATTCAAACTCTAACTGTCTCTGTAAAAACCGAAAGAAACTGCGGACGCTGCAAATCAGGAACAAAAACAGAAGCTGCTGGAAAAGCTCAGCAGGTCTGGCAGCATCTGTGAAGAAAAAAATCAGAGTTAACGTTTCGGGT
>NW_025972421.1:0-9710 GCF_021869965.1 Rhincodon typus
TTTATTTCAGAATCGCCTTCCCCTCCCCCATTTCTGAAGAAGGGTCTCGACCCGAAACGTCAGCTTTCCTGCTCCTCTGATGCTGCTTGGCCTGCTGTGTTCATCCAGCTCTACATCGTGTTATCTCTGATTTTAATGAAGTGGCTGTACTCAGAATGCAGGTCATCAGACTCAGTCTCAAAATCCTTCATGTCTTCCATGTGAAGAATTTGAGCTTCGGTCCTTGTGGGACTTAGCCTAAACCTCAGCTGATAGCAGTACAATACCAACACAAGTTCTGTGCGCCTGATCTTCATCACAAATGGCACATGTCTGCAGAGCCTGCTCAACTTAGTGTGGATGCCATAGATCCCCCAAAGCGGTCTTCAGAAACAGCGGCAACTTTCTTTGCTTATTCTTAGCTTCTGTATCCTGTCTCTGTTCTATTCAGCTTGTATTGGCTGCACCAATGAACTCATCAACTACTACCAGCATTGCATGGTTGTGTCCTATTATGACTTTCAGTTTCAATCTCCCCAGAAGTTGTGGTTTCCAATCTCTGTTTTAATTTCAGTTTTCATGGGGAAAAAAGCAAGGTCAGTTTGATCTCACAATTTCCTTCTCAACTTTCATTTTAAATTAGATTGTCTCAATATGGGCTTTCAAACAGATTCCATTACTAGTTAATGATTTTATATGTACAGTTCATTAACATTAGACATTTTGTTTCTGCAGAGTGAAACTTGCTTGGATTGAATTCTATGCTCTGTATGTTGCTTGACGATGGCAGTTGAACAAGTACATCATACTCACTAGTTACATTTGGTTTTTGTTGGGCAATAAAAGAAAATGCCGGGAATGTAAATTTTGCTATAATCTTGTAGCTGTAACAATACTGCTAAAAATTGCTCCAACTTAAAGTGGATCATTTCTAGCTAATGGGATTGAACATTCAATCTGTTAGAAGAAATTTGACAGGCATAACAATTTCATGCATGACAAATAGTTCATAGTTTTCCACTCTGGCTGTAAGCTGCCTCTACTTATATATGTGAGCCCATTTCAAACAAAAAGGACATCATCCAGTGAAGTAGCTAGAACAACGTCCTGTCACTATTTCTGTTACAGTTTATGAATGTCAATCTTAGAAACACATTGGATGTAAAGTAGGTTTAACTTGTTGAGTTGCTTTTAGCTTTGTAATGTTGTTTATTAATACTAACTAAATTTTGAACATGATCCTTTAAGACTTTCCTGCGCATAGTAACATGGAAGATGAATGAGTACTGCATTTTATCAGTTTTGTGAATAGACCATATTTTCATCATGGAGATGGGAATCGGGAGTTGGCACTTTTCCTAATGCTGCAGGCAGACTTTTCTTCTCTCTGAGGGCAACGTACCTGGAGTTGGGCAGGCCTAATGTGGGGATAAAAGCAGGCCAATGCTGAGACAACAAGATGTGGTGCTGGATGAACACAGCAGGCCAAGCAGCATCATAGGAGCAGGAAGGCTGACGTTTCGGGCCTAGACCCTTCGTCAGTTCCTACTATCTCTGATACAATACTGAGACATCCTGGTTAAAAGACCCACTTAACTGAGGTTTTCAGGTCAGATCTACCCTCATGTTTACTCTCTTAACTTCCCTATCTCTTTCATCCCCATATAATTTCCCACTTCATCCTCTCACCCATGACACTTTAATTTACCTGCCCCAGCCAGTTCCCTTACAGCCCCCAACTCCTCACTCAGTATCTACCTAATGAACAGATCTCACGAGCCATATATTTTAAAACTCTTTGGCAAGTTCATAAAATTATCAAAATAAATAAAGATCACTTAGAAAAGCATTCAAATCTGCACTGACTTCTTTGAAAATCTTGCAAATCTATCACAGGCAATATACTCGCTTCCCATTGGATAGCTGAATAAGTAAACCCTGTAGTGCAAAATTTATTAGTATCTTTAAAAGATGCACAAGATTCCACATCTTTCAACGCTTTCTAACACCTAAACAGGTATCTGAGCTGTTCTACAAATAATCAACAAAGCTTAGACATTTGCCAGACTATTAAATCCATCAGATGCCTGACCCCTTATTGTAAAGAATGAGGGAAAGCCTTGGAGAGAATTTTAACAATTATCGATTAATCTCACACTGGGCTAGCCTTTCAATATTGTACAAAACAGAATAGCACTTCCTGCAGTGATGAACTAATCTAATGCATCTCAAGTCTATTACATTTGCAATGGCTTTCTTATATTTGATGCCTTACTAGTTGGAAGATGTAATAACTATTAATTAGTGGTCATTCACCTTTGCCACGCTATCTTAACTCAGTTTAGTCTGCCCAGATGTAACTCTGGCTACTGCATTTACTAATGAACTATAAAGTCGGCACCACCCTTTTTATTCACCTTCAAAACTCTTTCCATCTCCAACACCAATCACAATCCATTCTGCAGGTGTGATTTAGAATGGTTTCCAAAACACATTTTGGAAATTGCTGAAGTGTTGAAATGCCCACTCCCAGAATAACACCAGCCAGTTCTAAATAGCAGCACATGAGCTTCTGACTTGCCCTGTTTCAGCTAGAGACAGAAATGGAGGCAAAACTTTCACCCTCACCACTCAGAGGCACATTTTGTTTCCTGATACTTTTATTCCTTTAAAATATCTGCTGAGAGGACTTTGGAAATTGATTAAAAGAAATGCAACAATGTCAAAATAAACCCAAGTTATGTGAACTTCTGCTGCTGCAAATAATATTATCTCCATGATTGTGTGTTCTGATACAAATTACTTGGGCAACTGAAGTTAATTGAAAAGCAACATATGTTTGTTAAAATGAAACAAAAACAAAATGCAGAATAGTAAAGTTTGAGTTTGTAATATGAGATAAGCCTGAAATTATAAAAGCTAAGTTTTTGAAGTAACTAAATATCCCAGGATATAGATGCTTCAGGTGGGATAGAGAGGGAGGTAAAAGGGCTGGAGGAGTTGCATTACTGGTCAAAGAGGATATCACAGCTGTGCTGAAGGAGGGCACTATGGAGGACTCGAGCAGTGAGGCAATATGGGCAGAGCTCAGAAATAGGAAGGGTGCGGTAACAATGTTGGGGCTGTACTACAGGCCTCCCAAGAGCAAGCATGAGATAGAGGCACAAATATGTAAACAGATTATGGAAAGATGTAGGAGCAACAGGGTGGTGGTGATGGGAGATTTTAATTTTCCCAACATTGACTGGGATTCACTTAGTGTTAGGGGTTTAGATGGAGCAGAATTTGTAAGGAACATCGAGGAGGGTTTTCTAGAGCAGTATGTAAATAGTCTAACTCGGGAAGGGGCCATACTGGACCTGGTGTTGAGGAATGAGCCCGATCAGGTGGTTGAAGTTTCAGTAGGGGATTACTTTGGGAATAGTGATCACAATTCCATAAGTTTTAGAATACTGATGGACAAAGACGAGCGTGGTCCTAAAGGAAGAGTGCTAAATTGGGGGAAGGCCAACTATAGCAAAATTCGGCAGGAGTTGGGGAATGTGGATTGGGAGCAGCTGTTTGAGGGTAAATCCACATTTGATATGTGGGAGGCTTTTAAAGAGAGGTTGATTAGAGTGCAGGACAGACATGTCCCTGGGAAAATGAGGGATAGAAAGGGCAAGATTAGGGAGCCATGGATGACAGGTGAAATTGTGAGACTAGCAAAGACGAAAAAGGAAGCATACATAAGGTCTAGGCGACTGAAAACAGACGAAGCTTTGGAAGAATAGTAGGACCAATCTGAAATGAGGAATTAAGAGGGCTAAAAGGGGTCATGAAATATCTTTAGCAAACAGAGTTAACGAAAATCCCAAAGCCTTTTATTCGTACATAAGGAGCAAGAGGGTAACTAGAGAAAAGGTTGGCCCACTCAAGGACAAAGGAGGGAGGTTATGGGAGGAGTCAGAGAAAATGAGTGACATTCTTAATGAGTACTTTGCGTTGGAATTCACCGAGGAGAGGGACATGACGGATGTTGAGGTTAGGGATAGATGTTTGAGTACTCTAGGTCAAGTCGGCAGAAGGATGGGGGGTGGTGGTGTTGGGTATTCTAAAAGGCATTAGGGTGGACAAGTTCCCAGGTCCAGATGGGATTTATCCCAGGTTATGAGGGAAGTGAGAGAGGAAATAGCTGGGGCCTTAACAGATATCTTTGCAGCATCCTTGAGCACGGGTGAGGTCCCGGAGGACTAGAAAATTGCTAATGTTGTCCCCTTGTTTAAGAAGGATAGCAAGGATAATCCAGGTTATTATAGATCAGTGAGCCTGATGTCAGTGGTGGGGAAGCTGCTGGAGAAGATACTGAGGGATAGGATCGATTTACATTTGGAAGAAAATGGGCTTATTAGTGATAGGCAGCATGGTTATGTGCAGGGAAGGTCAAGTCTTACCAATTTGATAGAATTCTTTGAGGAAGTGACAAAGTTGATGAGGGAAGGGCTGTAGATGTCATATAGATGGACTTCAGTAAGGTGTTTGATAAGGTTCCCCATGGTAGGCTGATGGAGAAAGTGAAGTCGCATGGGGTCCAGGGTGTACTAGCTAGATGGATAGAGAACTGGATAGGCAACAGGAGACAGAGAGTTGTAATGGAAGGGAGTTTCTCAAAATGGAGAACTGTGACCAGTGATCCACAGGGATCTGTGTTGGGACCACTGTTGTTTGTGATATACATAAATGATCTGGAGGAAGGTACAGATGGTCTGATTAGCAAGTTTGCAGATGACATTAAGATTGGTGGAGTAGCAGATAGTGAAGGGGACTGTCAGAGAATGCAGCAGAAAATAGATAGATTGGAGGGTTGGGCAGAGAAATGGCAGATGGAGTTCAATCCAGGCAAATTCAAGGTGATGCATTTTGGAAGATCCAATTCAAGAGTGAACTATATGGTAAATGGAAAAGCCCCGGGAAAATTGATGCACAGAGAGATCTGGGTGTTCAGATCCATTGTATCCTGAAGGAGGCAACGCAGGTCGATACAGTGGTCAAGAAGGCATACGGCATGCTTTCATTCATCAGACGGGGTATTGAGTACAAGAGTTGGCAGGTCATGTTACAGTTGTATAGGACTTTGGTTCGACCACATTTGGAATATTGCGTACAGTTCTGGTTGCCACATTACCAAAAGGATGTGGATGCTTTGGAAAGGGTGCAGAGGAGGTTCACCAGGATTTTGCCTGGTATGGAGGGTGCTAGCTATGAAGAGACGTTGAGTAGATTAGGATTATTTACATTAGAAAGACGGAGGTTGAGAGGGGATCTGATTGAGGTCTACAAAATCATGAGAGGTATAGACAGGGTGGATAGCAAGAAGCTTTTTCCCAGATTGGGGGACTCAATTACTAGGAGTCATGATTTCAAGGTGAGAGGGGAAAAGTTTAAGGGAGATATGCGTGGAAAATTCTTTACGCAGAGGGTGGTGGATGCCTGGAACACGTTGCCAGCGGAGGTGGTAGAGGCGGGTACGATAGCGTCATTTAAGATGTATCTAGACAGATACATGAATGGGCAGGGAGCGGAGGGATACAGATCCTTGGAAAATAGGTGACAGGTTTAGATAGAGTATCTGGATCGGCACAGGCTTGGAGGGCCGAAGGGCCTGTTCCTGTGCTGTAATTTTCTTTGTTCTTTGTTCTTTGTTCTTTAACAGGGACTGAAATAAATGGTAGCGTTGAGTTTTCTCTGCTGGCAAATAAGTATAGAAGCCATTGTCAGTTGTCCTGCCATCCTGTCCTAGAAATGAGAGAGCAAACTGGAAGTAGTGAGGTGTGCCGTCTGCTAGAAGAGGAGTTGGTTGGATATAATCCCCGAAGGGTGATAGTATTGGTGATGAGTGTCACCACTGCCCTCAACATTTATGCTGCAGCAACATTCCAAGCACTTTAGGTGTCAACTACTTCATCATAATTCAAATAATTTAGAAACCATCTGAAGCCCTGTATCATCAAGCAGTCAACCATGTCAACTTTTGAGCAGGAATTAGCTTCCATTGCCGGGAAGATAAATGTTTGAGAAACACAGTAACCAGAACATTCAGTGCTATCATTTCTCTGCTGGACAGAGATCAGACTGTAAAGCACCCTAGAAAATCAGAGAAACAATATAAATGTTAATAATAACATACATTTGCCATCACATTACTACTGTTAATTTTATTCATGGAGTCATACAGTGTGGAAACAGACTCTTTCGTCCAAACAGTCCATGCCGAACGTAATCCCAAACTAAACTAGTCCCACCTGCCTGCTCCTGGCTCATATCCCTCCAAACTTTTGCTATTCATGTACATATCCAAATGCCTTTTAAATGTTGTAATTGTACCTGCATCCACTGCTTCCTCAGGAAGTTTATTCCACATGCAAACCACCCTCTGTGTAAAAGAAAAATTTGCTGCTCATGTCATTTTTAAATCTATCTCCTCTCACCTTAAAAAATGTCCCCTAGTCTTGAAAACCCCATCCTAGGGAAAAGACAACTACCATTAACTCTAACTAAACCTCTCATTATTTTATAAACTTTTATCAGGTCACCTCCCAACCTCCTATGCTTCAGTGAGAAAAGTCCCAGCCTATCCAGCTTGTTGTAGAAAGCTGTACATTTCCTCCAATTTAGTTTGGATAACTGTGCTTTACTTTGAAAATAATGGCATATTGTAAGAAATATTAAAGTGATTTTAAAACAATATATTCTGGTGCTGAAATATGTGTCTCATTTGTTGTTGCTATGTTTTTTTTTTCACGTGCTGTGAACCAGTGTTTGTTCTTGGCATCGCTATTGTATTTTGTCCCTGAGTTCAACAGCAAAGAACAATAATAAGCAGCTGAATAATTACTGGTCAGCCACAGATGGTAAAGATAGCTATTATCTGTCTGGGTGGCAAAACTTGATGTGCTTTGAGGGATCTCCGTTGCTGGAATTTTATGTGTAATTTGCTTTTAGCGGCTGCATCTGCTGAAATTTCTGCAGGTGATACAGAATTTCTTTTGAAATAAGTGCCAAATGGCTGCATCTGCGCCCGTGTGTACTAAGCATATCGCTTAACTACCGATCTCTGTGACAGGACAGAAGATGAGGTCCTTTGATCCATCCTCATTGCTATTTGTAAGCATTCTACTAATGAGTTGAAGCATGTCGTGATTGCTTTTGGAACATCGGACATCAAAGCAGCTGTTGGAAAACTCCTAAGGGATGCCCATTTCGTGTAACAATTCAGAGGTCTTTGCAATCTTAGTAGGGTAGCTCGCTCGACAGGAACATGGGTCGCTGGCAGGGCAACAATACTATAGCATCTATTCTGAGTTATGATGGAAACATAGAAGATAGGAACAGGAGGAGGCCATTCGGCCCTTTGTGCCTGCTCCTCCATTCTTCACGATCCTGACTGATCGTCCAACTCAATAACCTAATCCTGCTTTCTCCCCATAACCTTTGATCTCATTTGCCCCAAGTGCTATACCTAGTCACCTCTTGAATACATTCAATGTTTTGGCATCAACTACTTCCTGTAGTAATGACTTCCACAGGCTCACCACTTGTTGGGTGAAGAAATGTCTCCTCATCTCCGTCCTAAATGGTCTACCCTGGATCCTCATACAGTGACCCCTGGTTCTGGACACACCCACCATCAGGAACATCCTCCCTGCATCTACCCTGTCCAGGCCTGTTAGAATTCTATAAGTCTCTACGAGATCCACCCTCATTCATCTGAACTCTAGTGAAAACAATCCCAACCTAGTTAACTTCTCCTCATGCATCAGACCTGCCATCCCCAGAATCAGTCTGGTAAACCTTCGCTGCACTCCCTCGAGAGCAAGAGCATCCTTCCTCAGAAAAGGATACCGAAATCACACACAATATTCCAGGTGTGGTCTCACCAAGGCCCTGAACAACTTTTGTAGTGCTTTTTCAATTTACTTTTTGTATCTTTGCTGCATCATTTGCATATCACTTAACCATTCTGCTGCTGCCAAACACATTGTATAGCAAGACAACAAGGTGCAGAGCTGGATGAACACAGCAGGCCAAGCAGCATCATAGGAGCAGAAAGGCTGACGTTTCGGGCCTAGACCCTTCATCAGAAAGATGAACAACAATCTATATGCCACGTTTAACATAATAAAACTTCCCAAGCTTCAAAGGACCATTATAAACCAAAATATGGCACAAAGCCAGATAAGAGGAATTTAGGCCAAATGACTTAAAGCTTGGAAAAAGTACTAGGTTTTAAGGAGTGACTTAAAGGCAGAGGTGAGGTAGAGAAGTAAGGACAAGGCATTCGTGAACTTAAAGCCTTGGCAACACTGACAGTGGAGCAAGTAAAATTGATGTTACTCAAGAGGCCAGAAGTAGACGAATACAGATATTTCAAGCTGTAGAGTTGGAGGTGGATTGCAGAGATGGGGAGGGTTAAAGCCATAGAGGGACTTATAAATATTGGTGAGAATTCTAAAATCAATGTGTTGTTTGACTGGGAGTCAACTTAACTTTTGCAAACACCAGCTTAATAGTGGAACAAAAACAAAGTTGCTGGAAAAGCTCAGCAGGTCTGGCAGCATCTGTGGAGGAGAAAACAGAATTAATGTTTCGGATCAGGTGACCCTTCCTCAGAACAGTTCTGAGGAAGGGTCACCGAACCCGAAACATTAACTCTGTTTTCTCCTCCATAGATGCTGCCAGGCCTGCTGAGCTTTTCCAGCAACTTTGTGTTTGTTCCTGATTTACAGCATCCGCAGTTCTTTTGGTTTTTATTTAGCTTAATAGTGGAATAGGACTTGGCAGTAGATTTTGGATTGTACTCATGCTCACAGAGGCATAGTATCTGTGAGAGACCAACAAGGACTGCACTGAAATAGCCAAATCTGAAGTCAGTAATGCATGAGTCAGGGTTTCAGCAGCAGATGAGCTGAGACTGGGAATGTTGAACAGTGTTACAGAGGTGGAAATAGGTGGTTTTAGTGATGGCGTGAATATGTAGCTGCCAGAGAGAGGGTCCAGTTAGTTGCTAAGGAATGGAGGTTTGAGTGGGGACTGAGGACAATGGCTTTAGGATTCCCAATAGTCAGTTGGAAGAAATTTCTGCTATCCCGGTGGGGGGTGTCAAAAAGTCAGTTTGAAATTTTAAATACTGTGCAGAAGTCAAGGGGGAGCTGGTGGATTAGAGTTGTGTTTGCCAGCATACAATAACAAAAGAAAACTAGTGATAACAAGGTGTAGAGCTGGATGAACACAGCAGGCCAAGCAGCATCATAGGAGCAGGAAGGCTGACGTTTCGGGCCTAGACCCTTCATCCAGAGTCGCAGGGAGAAACGCTTCTGAAGGATCTCAATGCTATGAATGTAGACCTTGTCACGGTTGGGGCCAAATTGGGAAGGCTTGAATGTGGACTGTAGTTCATTGGGGATGATCTGGTTCCTTAGGCAGGTACTAAGAAAGGTGATGTGGCTGCAGTACCTGGTTTGCTTCAGGACATGGTCCAACAGTTTCAAGGCCGAAGAGATTACGAGAGAGTTGCAGTGGGAGAGAGATCCCCTGAAGTTTGTCCGGAGGGAGGAGGGTAACTTCTTCAGGGTAGGCATCCTTTGAAGAGGCTTCGCAGTGGGGTTAAAATTGTATCAGAGATAGTAGGAACTGCAGATGCTGGAAAATCTGAGATAACAAGGTGTAGAGCTGGATGAACACAGCAGGCCAAG
>NW_025972422.1:0-9709 GCF_021869965.1 Rhincodon typus
TGCGGTAGGGGGAGGGGAGATTTTGAAGCTTGTGAAATCCACATTGACACCATTGGGCTGCAGGGTTCCCAAGCGGAATATCAGTTGCTGTTCCTGCAACCTTCGGGTGGCATCGTTGTGGCACTGCAGGAGGCCCAGGATGGACATGTCGTCTGAGGAATGGGAGGGGCAGACAGCAACTCATATTCCGCTTGGGAACCTTGCAGCCCAATGGTATCAATGTGGATTTCACAAGCTTCAAAATCTCCCCTCCCCCTACCGCATCCCAAAACCAGTCCAGCTCGTCCCTGCCTCCCTAACCTGTTCTTCCTCCCACCTATCCCCTCCTCCCACCTCAAGCCGCACCTCCATCTCCTACCGACTAACCTCATCCCGCCCCCTTGACCTGTCCGTCCTCCCTGGACTGACCTATCCCCTCCCTAACTCCCCACCTACACTCACCTTTACTGGCCCCATCCCCGCCTCTTCGACCTGTTTGTTTCCTCTCCACCTATCCTCTCCTCTATCCATCTTCTATCCGCCTCCCACTCTCTCCCTATTTATTTCAGAACCCCCTTCCCCTCCCCCTTTTCTGATGAAGGGTCTAGGCCCGAAACGTCAGCCTCTCTGCTCCTATGATGCTGCTTGGCCTGCTGTGTTCATCCAGCCCTGCACCTTGTTGTCTGAGAAGAGATCTTGTTTGGTTTGTTTTGATTTATTGTTATCACATGTACCTAAGTACGGTGAAAAGCTTTGTTTTGCAAGCAGTACAGGCAGATCATAGCAAACAAGGACATACAGATCAGACAGAGTGAGGCATATAGGTTGCACTGCACAGGAGGTGCGCAAAGCAAGATCAAGTTAGAGAAGTCCATTCATCAGTCTAATAACAACAGGGAAGAAGCTGTTCTTGAACCTGTTGGTACATGCTCAAGCTTCTGCCTGATGGAAGAGCATTACTGGGGTCTTTGATGGGTCTCTGATGATGTTGGCAGCCTTTCCCTGGCAATGAGAAGTGTAAATGGAGTCCGTGGATGGAAGGTTGGCCTCCATGATGGACTGGGCTGTGCACGCCATCTTCAGTAGTTTCTTCCGGTCCTGGGCAGAGCAGTTGCCATACCAGGCCGTTATGCAGCCGGACAGCATGCTTTCAATGGTGCATCTGTAGAAGTTGGTGAGGGTCCTTCTGGACATGCCGAGTTTACTCAGCCACCTGAGGAAGAGGAGGTGTTGTTGTGCCTACTTGACTGTTGCATCTACGTGGGAAATCCAGGGCAGGCTGTCGGTTATCATCACTCCTAGGAACTTGACTTTCTCAAACTTCTCACCCTCAGTTCCGTTGATGTAGATGGGGGCATGTTCTCCCCCTTTCTTTCTGAAGTGAATAATCAGTTGTTTTGTTTTGCTGACATTGATAGTGACATTCAAAACCTTGAGTGGTGTGAACTGAGAAAGTAGGGAGAAGCTGTTCCTGGATGTTTGTGGAACGAGATTGAGAGGGCACAGATTTTTAAAAATTGGTTAGAAAAAAGCAAAAGCGAAATGAGGAAAAGATTTTTTTATGCGTCGAGGTATTAGGATCTGGAATGCGCTGCCTGAGAGTGTGGTGGAGTTAGGTTCAGGCAAGTCATTCAAAGGAGAATTAGATGACTGCTTGAAATATAACAATATGCACAGTTGCAACGAGAAGGTTGGAGAGTGGTACTAAGTGAGTTGCTCATTCTAAGAATCAGCAAAAGCATGATGGTCCAAATGGCCTCTTTCCATACTGTGACAATCCTATGATTTTGCAATGCACCCTGCCATATGGGAGTTGATTATTTAAGGAATGTGCCTTATTATCATTCATTTGCATTTTAGAAATAAATTCCATGTGTCCTACTGTTGCTATGTTAGCAATAAATCTCTGACCTTCTTCTTTAGCCATGGTTTCATAATATTACTTCAAGAATTTATTCTTGGGAGAGTTCCACCTCAATTTGCAAAGAGATGATTTCACAGGAATGATTTTATAATATTGTTGATGAGTAACCTGACATTTGGAACCTGTGTTTGAGTCACCTTTCTATTTGAAGTTTTGGGTGGTTTATTTAATCTCCATGCAATTAAAATTGCATTGAGACATCAGTGAGCAGGAAAGCCAAAAATGTTTTTGTATTGTACATGAGAAAGAACTGGTTTGAGAGCATATATGAAGGATGGAATATTCTAGAAGATTACCCCTTGAAGTTGTCCATCACTCTTGTAGAACCTGTCTTATTTGACAATGGACATTTTGGAGAATCACAAGTTCCCCTATATTCCGTCACTTGCACAAAGCTTCCGGCTTCTAATTGTACCATTCAGGTTTTCTTGCTAAGGCCAGATGTGGCTTAGTTTGGTAGCTCCCTTATTTCACAGTCTGAAGGATGTGATTCAAGTTCCTCAAAATCTACTGTAATACACAAGTGCAGGTTCAATGGAGTGTTGGACTGTTGGATGATAAATTTCTATCAATGTTAAACTCAGACTTTATTAGCTGTGTCAGGCTGGTGTGAAAAGTTCTGTGAGAGGACTTTGACTAACCAGAGGGCTGGTCTGGTCATTACTTCTAATGGGAGAGCATTTTCACTCAGAATGAACATAGTTATTTTTAATCAACCTGTTTGAACATGTTATGACATAACACACATCTGAGGTAGGTGTGACTAGAATCCAGACTTTCTGGCTCAGAGATGGGGACACTTTGGGGCAGCACGGTGGCTCAGTGGTTAGCACTGCTGCCTCACAGCACCCAGGCTCGCCTCCACCCTCAGGCGACTGTCTGTGCGGAGTTTGCACATTCTCCCCGTGTCTGTGTGGGTTTCCTCCGGGTACTTCAGTTTTCTCCCACAGTCCAAAGATGTGCAGGCTAGGGTGGACTGGCCATGCTAAATTGCCCATAGTGTTGAGGATATGCAGGCTAGGTGGGTTAGCTATGGGGAATGCAGAGTTACAGGATGGGGTGGGTCTAGGTGGGATGCTGTTTGGAGGATTGGTGTACACTCAATGGGCCGAATGTCCTGTTTCCACACTGTAGGGATTCTATGATTCTATGACTACCACTGTGCCACCAAGACCCTAGAAATGTTATTGTACACTGTTACCCTAGTCGTACTCAGACACCTGCACCAAATAACAAGTAAGGCCTTTCTTCATCATATCTCCCTCAAAAGAAAAATGTCCCTCTCGCAACGTCCCTTTTTACAGGTCATTAAGTACCTTTGGCCAATATGGTGTCATTTGATGGTCATTCAGTTCCCCCAAGAACCCCATTCTGTCACGCATGGTAAAATAGGCTGTTCAAACAAAGCCTTTTTTTCTTTAAAAAAAAGGTTAAAATATAGAAAGTGTCGTGGTTTGAATTTTATGAGGTCAGATGTTATTTGGGGAAAAAGCCTATGTGGCCTCACAGCTTATACCATCGTACATGTGACTTCATAAACAACACTGCACTTCTCGATATAGCCTGCACACATCCTTGTGTGTATCGTCCTCTATGTTCTGTATTCTATCACATCAACCAGCCGTTGTCCATCGACACCAGGGTTAGGACTGAACCACTATGACAAACGGGGAGGCCATTTTGATTTTGAGTGAAAACCAAAAGAACTGCGGATGCTGTAAATCAGGAACAAAAACAAAGTTGCTGGAAAAGCTCAGCAGGTCTGGCAGCATCTGTGGAGGAGCGGACAGAGTTAACGTTTCGGTTCCAGTGACCCGGTGAAACGTTCTGAGGAAGGGTCACTGGACCCGAAACGTTAACTCTGTTTCTCCTCCACAGATGCTGCCAGACCTGCTGAGCTTTTCCAGCAACGTTGTTTTTGATTTTGAGTGATAATGTTGAATCTTCTACATGATATACATCTCTACACACGTTTTCTATCGAAGGGATTCAAAATGATAATCAGGAGCAGGAGAAAGACGGAAAGTATAGTGGCAGGTGTAGACCATTTATCCCCTGCAGTAGGCTGCACCATTCAACACAATCATGACTGATCTTCTACCTCAACACTATCTTTCAATATTGTCCCTCGATTCCCAAATATTTTTTGACATCTGAATACACTGCACGGTCTTTAATAAACTCCAAGACAAGCATCCAGTGTCCTCTGGCATCAGAACGCTTTGAGAGAAGAAATTACTTTTCCTGTAAGTCCTAATGGCACTTTGCCCTGAAGCTATGGCCCCCAGTGTGGCTGTTTCTACACTGCCTGTTCTACATTGTCGTCTTGTCAACATTACCGTCAGTGGATTCTTTGATGATCCGAGTTTTAAAATCTGGTGCCTTCACCATTGCCTGAAAATTGATGTTTGTAAATGGAACACAATAGAGGCACAGAGGCCTTATAACCTTTACCAAGGCTGTGTGACATGGAATGATATTAGGCTGATTTGAGAGGAAGATTGACTGCCTGATGCACTTCAGTCCATCCATCCTGGTTGGAGATAGAGGGGAGGAATTAACCACCTATCAACTATTCATGATTTGAAATACATGTGTTGTATGGCTACAGGAAAGTTTGTGCATTGTATGACGGAAGAAGCCGAAATAGTTGTTTATTAAATCTATCCATGTGTTTTCATTTTCATAGAAACTTTTCGAGGTATCATAGAGTGATTTGCTGAGGAAATTGCTGCAAATTGGTCTCAGCATGTACAGGGCCCACTTCTGTAACCGGCAATCTTCCTTGGTTTGTTTGCATTTTGGATTGGGGTCTGGGTCTGGGTGGGATACTCATCGGAGGGACGGTGCAGACACGATGGGCTGAATGGCCTCTTCTCTCAGTGTAGGGATTCTGTGATTTTATGATTTTTGAGGCCTTGGAGACTAGAGTGAAGAGGCAATCACAGTGATAACTGCTGGTTCAGGCACGAGGCAGACATTTTTAATCCTGGTGCCTGAATCATCTCAGGCTCCCGGACCCCGACATGGTGTGAAATGGAAAGTTGTTGATTGGGCAGGCAATGAGCTCAACATCCAATCAGTGACGCCCAATTGCTGGATAGAGATGGGAAGATTAGAGAAGGCAGATTACGATGGTGACTTCCAAAAGAAGTTGTGCAATAGGGCAGAGATAGTAGGAACTGCAGATGCTGGAGAATCCGAGACAATGAGGTGCAGAGCTGGATAAACACAGCACGCCAAGCAGCATCATAGGAGCAGAAAGGCTGACGTTTCAGGACTAGACCCTTCATCAGAAATCTAGGCCCGAAATGTCAGCCTTTCTGCTCCTATGATGCTGCTTGGCCTGCTGTGTTTATCCAGCTGTGCACCTTGTTGTCTCTGTGCAATAGGGCAGTTTGGAAATTGGGACGTCAGCAAGGATATTTTCTAAGCAATCTGTGAAACAGATGGGACTTGAACCCAGGCCTCCTTGTTTAGAGGTACTGACGCTACCACTGCACCAATGGTGCCCAATGGTCATGGTAAATATAAGATGGGTTGAATAACCCTGTTTTTGTTCATCAGCCACATCATTGAATGGCTCCCTGCGCTGGCTCTGACAGCTGAGCAGTTAATGTGCACCAGATTGGTTTGGATTTCCTAATCTTACCCATTAACCAACATCTCTAGGAGTTTAATGGGCCATTAATTCGAGTTGAGCTAGTTCCCCTATTCTACAATTCATGCCCCTCCCTTCGAAAACAGCATCAGGTTTCAGAGGCGTCATAAGACTGATATGTCACTTAAACGGTTGTTTGCAAAGTGTGCCCACATGTGAATTAGGATCAGGAGTAGGCAGTTCAGGCCCTCGAGCCTATCCCATCATTTGATAACTTCACGGCTGATCTGATGGAAGCCCCAACCCAATTTTCCTACTTGTACTCCTCGCTGCTACAGGATAGATATTGTTAATCTAGAGAGGGTTCAAAAGTGATTTACCAGGATGTTGCCAGGGGGATAGTATGGAAGGTTTGAGTTATAAAGAGAAGCTGGATAGGCTGGGACATTTTTCACTGGAGCGCAGGAGGTTGAGAGGTGACCTTATAGAGGTTTATAAAATAATGAGGGATATAGATAGAGTAAATGGTAGGTATCTATTCTCTAGGATGGTGGACTTCAAGACTATTTTTAAGGTGAGAGGAGAGAAATTTTAAAAAGACATGAGGAGCAAATTTTTCACACAGAGGGTTGTTCATGTGTGGAATGAACTTCCTGAGGAAGTGGTGGATGTGGACACAGTTACAACGTTTAAAAGACACTTAAATGAATACATGAATAGGGAAGCTTTGGAGGGATATGGGCCAAATGCAGGCAGGTGGGACTGGTTTAGTTTGGGATTATGTTCAGCATGGACTGGTTGGATTGAAGGGTCTGTTTCTGTGCTGTATGACTCTATGACTCTGGTCCTTTTGACTCTCTTTTGAATCAAGGACATGCCTCTCTCAGCCTGAATAACATTCACTGTCTTGGAAAGAGAGTTGCACAAGCCCAAGGCCTTCTGATAGATCAAAATTCCCTCCTCAGTCTTAAGGTGATCGCTAAATTTTAAACAACATCCCTTAATTCTAGTCTCTCTCATGATGGCAGACATCATGTCAGGTCTGCTCAGGATCTTATAAATTTCAATCAAATCACCTCTCAACCTGCTAAACTCCAGTGGCAATAGGCCAAGCCTGTCCAACCTACTGTCAATGATAACCCACCCTCCCCCTTCCCCAAGAATGAGATCACACCTAACCCTCGTTTCACCTCCCCCCACCCCATGGGCAATTGCAAATCAAAGTGTGAGAGTCTGAGAGAACGATGAAGAAGCAAGCACACAAACTGTGAAGGACTTAGCGTTGTGTTTCAAAGGATATGGGGACACATTGTATCCTGCACTCTGTGCTGTTACTCTGATGCACTTGTATAGTACAGTCTGCCAGTAGGGCACATAAGACAACACTTTTCACTGTAGCTCGGTACACATCACAATAATAAATCAAATCAAACATTCTTGGAATGTGTTGGACAATACTTGTAAATACATGCAAACGTTTCGTGTCTAGATGACTCCTCATCAGAGCTCTGATGAAGAGTCATCTAGACTCGAAACATTAGCTTGTTCTGTCTCCATGGATGTTGCCTGATCCACTGTGATTTCCAACATGTTTTGTTCTCAGTACAGATTCCAGGATCTGCAGGAATTAGCTGCTATTTGTTCAGTGGGGATGCTGTAACAATAAAAGCAGCCTGCTGTCGAGCATTGCATTCTTTAAACCTCTTCCCTTGTTGTCACTTGTTCAATCATGATAAATAAACTTTAGAGATTCTGGACGTAGAGTATGTGGTCAATTTGAGATAAATAACACGTTTTACGTGTATGGCATAAACATTTAAAACCTTTAATTGACATGACTTGTTATTCTCTTTATAAATTGGTTAACCATTAAAGTGTTGAGTCAGCTCATAAATTTTGATGATGTTGCAGCAATGTCAAGGTCAGATGTATGAATGGCACCTTCAAAAATGCACCAAGTGCTTCAAGGAAGTCTTTTTTGAAAAAAAGGCTTTCTTTGTAAATTTCAGTCATTGATCTCTGGGCTCTTGAAAGTCAGAAAGAATAAAACCAAACAGAATCATTACTGTACTGAAAAGAAAATGTGATGGAGATCACAGCGGGTTAGGCAGCATCCATGGAGAGAGAGCAAGGCAGTGTTTTGAGTCTAGATGTCTCTTCATCAGAGCTAAAGCGAAGTGTGGAGGGGACAGCATTTATGCAATAGCGGGGCAGAGGGTGTAGTGTTGGGGGAGAAAGGGTGTTGATAGTGCAGATTAAGTGATCGGAATGTGAGAATGGCAGAACAATGGTATGTCCAACTGCCAGACTGGGAAGAACAGACAGTCCCACTGGAGCCGGGGAGCGGAGAGAGGACATGGTGACAGAGAATGTAACAAGTAAAGCTAAAAGAGAGGGAAGGAACAGGAGTTGGTTCACAATCTGAAGGTGTTGAACTCCATATGAAGTCCAGATGGTTGTAAAGTGCCTAGCCTGAAGGTGAGATGTTGTTCCTCCAGTTTGCGCTGTGCTTTACTGGAACACTGCAGCATGCCGAGGACAGACATGTGGGCGTGTGAACAGGATGCTGTGTTAAAATGACCGGCTATGGGAGGGTCGGGGCCGTGCTTGTGCACGGACCAGATGAGTTCCTGTTCTCCTAGCTGCGCTGTTTCTGCTTGTTTCACCCAAATCCAGGGACCCCCACCCCAAGTATTACTGTGCCCGAGAAAATTACACCAGGATTTCTGGGTGCTCCAGTTTCCTCCCATAGGCCAAGGATGTGCAGCCTAGGTGGATTGGCCAATTTGAATCACCCCGTACTCCCGGCCTCGGAACTTCCAGCTTCCGACCTTGCAGCCTCAGAAATTCCAGTCTCAGTACAGACCTGACGAGGCATTCTCTCAGCCTGGTGTGATGGCCTGGTATGATGATCTTCAGGCAGTCTCTCAGCCTGGCATGGCCTCAGTGTGGACTTCCGGTCTCAAGGTGATGCCAGAGTGAATTCCCAGCCTCATGAGCCGTGAGGTGAAATGTGGCGCTGTCTGGAGTCAAGGCCCAGTGCAGAATAGAGACCAGGTGCTAGCGTGGACTGGGTTGGAAGACCATTGTTCTGAACATTTTTTTGTCCATTTTATCCTAAAGTCTGCGATGATGGACTTTTTACTTGTCTATTTTTCTAAGAATTATCACTGAAGAAGCTGTACCTCGGGACTTTTGTACCAAAGATGAGCCATAAGTGTGATTTGCTCATTTTTCACTGTAGTCATTAGAGTATATGTAACAACAAAGCTAATTCAGTTCTATTCTAGTGATCAGGGATGCGCAGGTTAAGTGGATTAGCCCTGGGAAATGCAGAGATAAAAGGGATAGGGTAGGGGCTTGGATCTGGGTGGAATACTGTTTGGAGGCACAGTATATACTCAATGGGCTGAATGGCCTGCGTCCGCATTGTAGGGATTCTATGTCCGTGCAGAAACCGCATGGCACTTTGTGTTGACTAAAGGGACTTCCAGCTGAGCAGGAAGGGAAATCAGTCTGTACTAGTGTCACACGCAAACAGGCAACAGTGAATCCATAGCACATTGTACACCGTGTCCGACAATCACTTCCAGACAACTCACCCAGACAGAAACTGCAATTGTCAGGAGAGATCGGAGGAGTTGGGACTGTTCTCTTTGGATAGGAGAAGGCTGAGGGGACATTTGAAAGAGGAGTCTGGATGGAGTGGGCAGGGAGAAACTGTAAGGGGATTGAGAACCAAAGGCCACAGCTTTAAAGGGTTTTGCCAAAGAAACAAATGAAGGGTGGGGGAGAAAACATCTTCACACTGTGAGTGGTTAGGGTCTGGAAGTGTGAAGGAGCCAGATGCAAATGAGGTAGTCAGGTTGACATTGGATATTATTTAAATGGGAGCAATCTGCAGGATTATGGGGAAAAGGCAGGAGATTGGCCTGCCATGGTCAACATGCTCAGGCAGCCAATGAGGACACGTTGGGCTGAATGGCCTTCTTTTCACTGTAACAATTCTGTCACTCCTTTGTAAAAGTTGTAGCTGTTTCTGTGCTGCTGGCTCAGTCAGGTATTAGCCTCACTGCCATAGGGTACACGTTCTCCATGATAAAATCATATCCGTACAAAGGTTGGGTCAGTAGTTGAGAGATAGTAAGAGCTGCCGATGCTGGAGGCAGAGATAACACAGTGTAGAGCTGGAGGAACACAGCAGG
>NW_025972423.1:0-584 GCF_021869965.1 Rhincodon typus
CGGTAGGAGGAGGTGTCGGAGAGTTGGCGTCCGGCCTCGGCGATGTAGAGGTCAGTGCGCCATACTACAACTGCACCTCCCTTGTCCGCGGGTTTTATGGTGAGGTTGGGATTGGAGCGGAGGGAGCGGAGGGCTGCACGTTCTGCGGGGGAGAGGTTGGAGTGGGTGAGAGGGGTGGAGAGGTTGAGGCGATTGATGTCTCGACGGCAGTTGGAGATGAAGAGGTCGAGGGAGGGTAGGAGGCCTTGGGGTGGTGTCCAGGAGGAGGGGGTGTGTTGGAAGCGGGAGAAGGGGTCAGTAGAGGGAGGGTTAGGTTCACGGTTGAAGAAGTAAGCGTGGAGGCGGAGGCGGCGGAAAAACTGCTCTATGTCCAAGCGTGAGCGGTATTCGTTGATCTGTGGGTGGAGGGGGACAAAGGTGAGCCCTTTACTGAGGACTGACCGTTCGTCCTCAGTAAGGGGTAGCTCTGGGGGGATGGTGAAGACTCGGCAGGGCTGGGTGCTGCTGTCTCCTCTGGAGCTGCTGGCTGTGGAGGTGGTGGGCGGAGCTGCGTCGGCGTCGGCTGTGGGCGGAGCTGCGTCGGC
>NW_025972423.1:594-9708 GCF_021869965.1 Rhincodon typus
GTGGGCGGAGCTGCGTCGGCGTCGGCTGTGGGCGGAGCTGCGTCGGCGTCGGCTGTGGGCGGAGCTGCGTCGGCGTCGGCTGTGGGCGGAGCTGCGTCGGCGTCGGCTGTGGGCGGAGTTGTGCCGGTGTCGGCGGTGGGCGGAGTTGCGCCGGCGGTGGGTGGAGTTGCGTCCGCGTCGGTGTTGTCAGGCCAGTGTTTACAAGTTTATTTATAGCAGTGATCAGTCTGTGTTTGGAATCAACATTGGAATTGTGTCAAGATTAAATTTTACTAGCATCTTGAAATCTCATCTACAACTTTAATTAAAGGGAGATGATCAATCCAGCATGTCTCACTGAAGAAGAATCATTTCAGACTCAAAACATTGATTCTATTTCTCTCCACAGATGCTGCTAGACCTGCTGAGTTTCTCCAGCATTTTCTTTGTTTGTTTCAGATTTCCAGCATCTGCAATATTTTGCTTTTAATCACTCCGCAGTATATCCTCAATATTTGCAAAATCACAAATCATGAATTTTCCTATACACGCCAAAAAATGAGTAACAACAAAAATCAACATCCATGGGCAAAAATCACGTATCTGCGATATTTTACCATTTTAGCTTATTTTTAAAGAGACCCACAGTCGGGAATTTCACCATTTGTGGCCTCCGCTCCCTTCGCTCCAACCCCAACCTCACCAGCAAACCCACTGATAAGGGGGGGTAGGGGTGGACGCAGTGGTAGTATGGTGTACTGACCTCTACGTTGCTGAAGCCAGGTACCAACTCTTCGACACATCTTCCTACTGTCCCCTTGATTGTCACCCCACCCCTGATCACCAAATCATCACCTCCCAGACCATGAATAACCTCATTACCTCAGGAGACCTCTCACCCACAGCCTCCAACATCATCATACCCCAACCCCGCACCACCCTATCTCTTTCCCAAAATCCACACACCTGACAGCCCCGGTCGACACATTGTCTCTGCCTGCTCCTGCCCCACTGAACTTATCTCCGCCTACCTCGACTCCGTCACTTCCCCACTAGTCCAGGAACTCCCCAAGTACGTTCGGGACACTACCCATGCCCTCCATCTCAAAGATAAACGCCAGCATTTGCAGTTCTTGCTATTTGTCTGCATGGGTTTCCTGTTGTAACCAATTGAAACCCTTATTGTTTTTGAATAACAGGGGAGATTTCCTCACAAAGTGTGAAGTATAGACAGTCATATCAGGTCATTTCAGGCCCAGTGACCCTTCAGAACTGATCTGTTGAGTTATTCTAGCAATTTCTGATTTCTAGCATCCACAGTTGTTTTGCTTTTTTCAGTCTTTCACATCAGGAATACTCTGGCTCCCCCCATGACAATATCGATACATAAGAAACAGGGGCCAGGCATTCAGCTCATCAAGCCTACTCCACCATTCAATTAGAGTATGGCTGGTCATCTACATCAACACCATTTTCTCTGCACTATCTGTTTATTTGTTAACACAATTAGTACCAGAAATCTATTGATTTTTCAATGAATGTTTAATGAATGAGCTTCCACAACCTATCGCGTGACATCAAATTCTGTCTGCTGCTCACATTCATTCCAGGTTCTTGATTGACCATAATCCCCTTTAACTGGCCTGAAGACTGCTCACCCTTTGACTTTCAGATGTAGCATTTGGTTGATGCACATGCAGTGTGTTAGGTGCATAAGCTACTGCCATATGCTGAGGTGTGGCATTGATGGAGCATTGTGCTGTGCAGCAACATGACCAACCCTTGCCTGTTCATGACTGGAATACATAACAAGCTGCCTGGCTTTCTCTCTGTCAAAAGGCAAAGCAGAGCTGTTGTGAGCACCCATGTAACTTGTAAAGGAGTGAGTGCGAAGAAAGCCAGGTGAGAACTCTAAGAAGCATCCTATTCTGATGTAAGAGATAGGTGCCTGTCTGTGTGCAAAGCAGCCTGGCAGCATCATGACAATGTAAACTCTCTGAGCTCCAAAGTGCAGTAGTGAACCGCTGAACTGCATTATAAATTAGTCCAAGATGACATAGTGGTGTGGTGAGTTTCATTCCCTCTAATGTTTTGTGCCGCTGAGCTGACCTCCGAGATCGGTGCATGGCCGCAACTTCTGGAATCAGAGGTCACTGTGTATGTAAGCGAATCATCGTGCGTGGACCCTCCTCGGGGCTGCAGTGAGGGAGGCTGGTGAGGTTGGCGCCTCCGTGAATGCAGGGTGCAGGTTATCAGTGCCTATGGCGTGTACACTCAGATGTTGGAGAAGGTTGGCCAAGATGGATGTCTGGAGAAAACAATAGTGAGCTGCAGCCATCTGTGACACTCAAGTCCAGATTTGGCACATTGTATTGTTAGGCTGAAAATGCCTAACAGTTTCTTTAAGGTCTGATCAATATGAATACAAGAAATCACGTGCACTTTGAAATTAAAGCAAATTTCTTAGCTTAATCTAATTTAGATATATGAGTGAATCTATTAGCTAAAACTACTTTAGAAATATTCAACAAGCAAGTCTCACTGCCTTCTGCCTGTCGAGGACAACTGGGGGACTTCTGGTACGTGGATCTCTACCTCAGTGTCCATGGCATTGGTCCACGCACCCATGTCTAACGGTGAAAGATGTCCCCAGACTGGAAAAAGTACACAATGTTAAAACTATTCTAAATCTGACATTATATGCTGTGTTGCCATTCCAAGTACTATCCCAAGCATTCCTCTGTGCTGGGTGGTCACAAACAAATCCAGGTGTCTGTTGCCGAGCCAAGGCAAGATTATTGCCAGCCAAAACAGGCTACTTTCCACTCAACAAGGTGCAGGGCTGGATGAACACAGCAGGCCAAGCAGCATCATAGGAGCAGAGAGGCTGACGTTTCGGGCCTAGACCCTTCATCAGATAAGGGGGTTTTGAAATAAATAGGGAGAGAGTGGGAGGCGGATAGAAGATGGATAGGTGGAGAGGAAACAAACAGGTCGAAGAGGCGGGGATGGAGCCAGTAAAGGTGAGTGTAGGTAGGGAGTTAGGAAGGGGATAGGTCAGTCCAGGGAGGACAGACAGGTCAAGGGGGCGGGATGAGGTTGGTCGGTAGGAGATGGAGGTGCGGCTTGAGGTGGGAGGAGGGGATAGGTGGGAGGAAGAGACGAGCTGGACTGGTTTTGGGATGCGGTAGGGGGAGGGGAGATTTTGAAACTTGTGAAATCCACGTTGATAGTTTCAAAATCTCCCCTCCCCCTACCGCATTCCAAAACCAGTCCAGCTCGTCCCTGCCTCCCTAACCTGTTCTTCCTCCCACCTATCCCCTCCTCCCACCTCAAGCCGCACCTCCATCTCCTACCGACCAACCTCATCCCGCCCCCTTGACCTGTCCATCCTCCCTGGACTGACCTATCCCCTTCCTAACTCCCTACCTACACTCACCTATCCTGGCTCCATCCCCGCCTCTTCGACCTGTTTGTTTCCTCTCCACCTATCCTCTCCTCTATCCCTCTTCTATCCGCCTCCCACTCTCTCCCTATTTATTTCAAAACCCCCTTCCCCTCCCCCTTTTCTGATGAAGGGTCGAGGCCCAAAACGTCAGCCTCTCTGCTCCTGTGATGCTGCTTGGCCTGCTGTGTTCATCCAGCTCTGCACCTTGTTGTCTCGGATTCTCCAGCAACTGCAGTTCCTACTATTCCACTCAGCCTGGTTTTCATGTATTTTCCTTAAATTGCTTATTGCCATATCCAATTAGCTGTTAACAATTAACTCTTAACAGTCTGGTTTGGAGAGAAGCCTAATACTACAGCAGTTTAGGTTTATCTCCAACACCGGAGAAAACAGCAACTTGCATGCAAATCAGGTGAGTTTTTTTAAGGTATATTGATGCTGATTAAGTAATGAGATGTTAAGGCATGCAAATAAGACCCTCACTGTTCACTAGCAAGAATCTAATCTAGCCATTGAAAGCTCAAGTGGAAAAGTGGATGATTTTTCTTGATATCAAGAATCTTATTTTTCATTCTCACCACATATTTCAGCTGTCGTACCATTGCTCACATTGTTCAGAAGCTGGAAAAATTGTACCCACCCTACCTATATCCACCCTGTTTCATCTTGTAAGAAGAATGTAAGTTTCAGTTGAATCATCACTTATTTATCAAAACTTTGGAGAATACAGGTGCAATTTCCTCAAAATCTCCTCATAACACAATCCCACCATCGCAGGAATAAGTATAGCAAATATTCATTGTACTCCCTAAATGGTAAGTAAGGAGACCAAAATCCTATTCCCTCAAACTACGCGAGGTGTAGTCTCACCAAAGTTCTGTACAATTGCAGGAAGGTATTTTTATTTCTTTGCTCAAATCCCATCACAATGAAGACCAAAATAGCATTTCCCTTTATAATTGCTTGCTACATCTGCATGCTAGCTTTTAGGGGTGGCGATGGCCTAGCAGTATGATCACTAGACTATTAATCCAGAAAACTCTGCTAATATTCTGGGATCTGGGTTTGAATCCTACCATGGCAGATGGTGGAATTTGAATTCAATTTCTTAAAAATCTGGAATTAAGACCATGAAATCATTGCTGATTGATGGAAAAACCCATCTAGTTCACTAATGCCCTTCAGGGAAGGAAATCTGCCATCCGCACCTGGTCTGGCCTACATGTGATTCTAAACCTACAACAATGTGGTTGACTCTCAATTGCCCTCTGAAATGGCATAGCAAGCCATTCAGTTACACCAATTGCTACAAAGTATCAAAGAAATGAAACTGGATGGATCACCTGGCATCTACCTAGGCACAGGAAAAGACAACAGAAGAAACAACCTTGTCAACGATGCAACAGCCTGATCTAGTCATACTCATGGAATCACATCTTACAATGTCCCAGACGCCACCATCACTAACACTAGAAACTGGGCAGAGGTGGTAGCACAGCGGTATACAGTCAGGAGAAAGTTGCCCTGGGACTCCTCAACATTGAGTATGGACCTCATGATGTCCTGTGGCTTCAGGTTAAACATGGGCAAGGAAACCTCCTGCTGATTACCATGTACCGTCCTCCCTCAGCAAATGAATCAGCACTCTTCTTTGTTGATCAACACTTAGAGGAAGCACTGAGGTTGGTAAGGGCACAAAATGTACTCTGGGTTGGGTATTTCAATACCCACCATCAAGAGCGGCTTTGCAGCAGTACTACTGATCAAGCTGGTCAGGTCCTAAAGGACATAGCTGCTAGACTTGGTTTGTGGGAAGTGGTGAGGGAACTAACAAGAGGGAAAAAACGTACTTAATCTCATCTTCAGCAATTTGACAGACACAGATGCATTTGTCCATGACTGTATCAGTAAGAGTAACCACCACATAGTCCTTGTGGAGACAAATTCCCACCTTCACATTAAGAATAACCTCCATTGTGTTGTGTGGCACTATCACTGTGCTAAGTGAGACAGACTTTGAACAGATCTAACAACTCAAGACTGGGCATCCATGAGGTGCTGTGGGCCATCAACAGCAGCAGAATTATACTCCAGCACAATCTACAACCTGTGGCCTGGCATATCCCCCATTCAACCATTACCATCAGACCAGGGGATCAACTCTGGCTCAATGGAGAGTGAGTGAGGGTATGCCAGGAGCAGCACCAGGCACTTCTGAAGATGAAATATCAACCTGATGAAGCCAACAAACTTGCATGCCAAACAGTATAAGCAGCATGTGATAGACAGAGCTAAGTGATCCCACAACCAATGGCTCAGATCTAAGATATGCAGTCCTGCCACATGCAATGGTGGTGGACAATTAAACAACTCACTGGAGGAGAAAGCTCCACAAATATCACAATCCTCCATGATGGAAGAGCTCAGCCCATTAGTGCAAAAAATAAGGCTGAAGCTTTTGCAGCAATCTTCAACCAGAACTGCCAAATGGATGATCCATTTGTCCTCCTCCAGTGGTCCCCAGTATTACAGATACCAGTCTTCAGCCAATTCAAATCACTCCACGTGATGTCAAGAAATGGTTGGAGACACTGAACACTGCAAAGGCTATGGGTCCTGACAACATTCTGGCAATAGTGCTGAAGGCTGGTGGTCTCGAACTTGCTGCTCCCCTAGCCAGCTGTTCCAGTGCAGTTACAACACTGGCATCTACATAACAATGTGGAAAATTATCCAGGCATGTCTTGTACGTAAAAAGCAGGACAAATGCAACATAGCCAATTACCACATCAACAGTCAACTCTCGATCATCAGTAAAAGGATGGAAGGTGTGATCAATAGTGCTATCAAGCAGGACCAACTCAGCAATAACCTGCTCAGTGACACCCAGTGGGGTATTTCAATACCCACCATCAAGAGCGGCTTTGCAGCAGTACTACTGATCAAGCTGGTCAGGTCCTAAAGGACATAGCTGCTAGACTTGGTTTGTGGGAAGTGGTGAGGGAACTAACAAGAGGGAATTCCACCAGGGCCATTCCGCTCCTGACCTCATTACAGCCTTGGTTCAAACATGAACAGAAGAGCTGAATTCCAGAGGTGAGGTGAGAGTGGCAGCCCTTGACATCAAGGCTGCATTCGATCAAGTGTGGCATCAAGGAGCCCTAGAAGAACTGGAATCAATGGGTATCAGGGGCAAACTCTCTGCTGGTTGGAGTCTTACCTGGCACATTGGAAGATGGTCATTGTTGTTGAAGGTCAGTCATCTCAGCTCCAGGACATCTCTGCAGGAGTTACTCAGGGTGGTGCCCTAGGCCCAACCATCTTCAGCTGCTTCATCAATGATCTTCCCTCCATCATAAGGTCAGAAGTGGGGATGTTCGCCGATGATTGCACAATGTTCAGCCACCACTCTCAAATCGTCAAATACTGAAGCAGTCCATGTCCAAATGCAACAAAATCTGGACAATACCCACACTTGTGCTGACAAGTGGCAAGTAACATTTGCATCAGACAAATGCCAGGCAATGATCATCATCGATAAGAAACAATCTATACACTGTCCCTAGACATTCAATGGTGTTACTGTCACTGAATCCCCGACTGTCAACATCCTTGGGTTTATCATTGACCAGAAACTCAACTGGACTCACCACGTAAACACAGTGGCTATATGAGCAGGTCAGAGGCTAGAAATACTGCAGCGAATAACTCACTTCCTGACTCACCAAAGCCTGTCCCCTATCTACAAGGCACAAATCAGGAATGTAATGGAAAACTCCCTACTTGCCTGGATGACTACAGCTCCAACAAATTCAAGAAGCTTGGCACCATCCAGGACAAAGCAGCCCACTTGATTGGCATGACATCCAAAAGTATCCACTCCCTCTATCACTGACACTCAGTAGCAGCAGTGTGTATTATCTACAAGATGTACTGCAGAAAGTCATCAAAGATCCTCAGACAGCACCTTCCAAACCCAGGACACTTCCATCTAGAAGGACAAGGGCAGCAGATAGATGGGAACACCAACACTTTCAAAGTTCCCCTCCAAGCCAGTCAACCATCCAGACTTGGAAATACATCACCATTCCTTCAGTGTTGCCAGGTCAAAATCCTGGAATTCCCTCCCTAAAGGCATTCTGGGTCAACCCACAGCAGGTGGACTGCAGCAGTTCAAGAAGACAGCTCACTACCACCTTCTCAAGTGCAACTAGGGATGGGCAATAAATAAAACCCAAAAGAGCTGTGGATGCTGTTCTGAGGAAGGGTCACTGGACTCAATGTTAAGTTTGATTTCTCTTCACAGATGTTGCTGGACCTGCTGAGCTTTTCCAGCAACTTCTGTTTTTGGTTGCGTATGGGCAATAAATGCTGGCCACCAATCCCACAAAAGAATAAAAATTTAAAAAGTATATGATGAGTATGAACACCCAAGTCTCTTTAGACATCAACACTTCCCAACCTCTGACCATTTAAGAAACATTCTGTCTTCGTGTTTTTGTACCAAGTGGATAATGTCAACTTTGTTCATAATGCATTCAATCTACCATGCCTTTGCCAATTCGCTGAGCCTTTCCAAGTCTTGTTGATGAAGCTTCCTTGCATCCTGCTCACAACTTACATTCCCGTGTAGTTTGTGTCATCAGCAAATTTGGAAATATTATGTTTGATCATGATATCTAAGTCACTTATACAGTTTACGAACAGTGGACATAGCACTGGTCTTTGCTGTACTTCACTAATACCAGTCTGCAAACCCAATAATGACCAATTCATTCTACTCTGTATTTTCTATCCTCTAACTAATTCATATTCTATATCTGTATATTACCTTTGATCCCACATGTTCTAATTTTGTTTACTAACATCCTCTGTGGGACCTTATCAAAAGCCCTCTGAAGTTTGAAATACACCACATTTTTCAATTCTGCTTTGTGCCACAAGTCACATCCTCAATAATCTCTAGGTTTATCAAGCAAGATTTTCCTTTCATAGCTCCATGTTGACTTTTTCCAATCATACTATTATTTTCTAAATCTTCATTTATCTCATCATTTATCATAGATTCTAACATTATCCCGACCATTGACATCAAACAACAGATGTATAGTTCTCCATTTTCTTTCTCCCTCCCGTCATAAGTAGTGGGGTTAAATTTGCTACTTTCCAATTTGGAGCAACCATTAAAGAATCTATAGAATTTTGGAAGGTTACCACGAATGTATTCAGTATCTCATTAGCCACCTCTATTAACACTCTGGGACGTATCTTATTTGGCCCAGGGGATTAACTAACCTTTAATCCAGTTAATGTTTTTACTACTCCCTCTTGATTAATACTACTCCTGTTTCAGTTCCTCGTTTTCACAAGATTTTTAGTTTCTTTCTCACGTTTCCTTGTTTTCTAATATAAATTCTCCTATCTCTGCCTGTATGGACACATTATTGTCCTTGCTGGGCCTTTCTTTTTTACATAAAGTCCACCCTTATGATTCTGGCTAGCTTTCATTCATATTCTTTTCTTCCTTTCTTTATTAATTTCTTGGCCATCTTTTGCTGGATTCTAAGTATCTTCCAATCCTGAGATAGTAGGAACTGCAGATGCTGGAGAATCCGAGACAACAAGGTGCAGAGCTGGATGAACACAGCAGGCTAAGCAGCATCATAGGAGCAGAAAGGCTGACGTTT
>NW_025972424.1:0-9708 GCF_021869965.1 Rhincodon typus
CGATGCTGCTTGGCCTGCTCTGTTCATCCAGCTCTACACCTTGTTATCTCATGATTCTTATTGCTGTCTGGTTATTACTATTCAAAGTGTGTTATAATGTCACACAACCAATTACCAAATGGTGCCATTTAACTAAAACAGAATAGGGTGTAAATTTGAAAATTTGCATGTGTCAAAGTAAAAGATGGAACATGTGATTTCATTTTACCAAAAGTATAGGAGTGGTGTGTTCAAGCTATATTATGGGTGAAGAGATAGGAACAGGAAAATGAATGACAGAAGTATTGTTGTTTCACAGTGCCACTCACTGGGAGACATTGGCTTCTATTTGAATGAGATGCCTTCAGGGATCATGTAATCAGAATCACCTCGAATGCTGTGTCATCTTGGCTTGACCAGCTCTACAAGAACATATTAACCTCCTCTTGTGATTTTAAAAAAAACATTCTAATTTAGCAAGTAATTAAGGGTCACATGTAGTATAAGGAGCAGGATAATCTGGGATTACGTACAGGAAGCTTTGTTTCCAAGGCAACCTGAGCGGCAGGGGTGTTAATGCTGAGGTCAGTCAGTTAATGAACTGGGAATAGTTGTCAGTTCTGAAACGTTGAAGCTTGGCAAATGGAACTGGGTGGAATAAACAATGCCCCTTCAAATATTTCTTCCTTATCCAGAATTGAAGTATAACTCCCTCCCCGTATCCTTACTGCATTGAACTAAAACCCCACATACCATCTCTTATGGCCTCAAGGACAACAAAACTAATGTATTCTTTCATTGCTCTTAGTTTTCAAATATTATTACAATCTCTAGGCATTTAAAACTCAAACTTGACATCAATTAACCACCACTTCTCAATTTCCCTCTTCTGCTCCTGTAACCTTTTCAACATTGGTGATGTTCTGTAAAATGAACCCTGCTCCTTCATGTAGGTTTATCTAAGAAGGCAAACCTGATAATTTGCAGCTCAGTAAATAAAATTAAATGAACCACAAAATTGTTTAGCAAACTGTTCCTTTGCTTGAATGGCCAACAGCGAACATAGCAGAATAATTGAATTTGTTTCATCACAATAATATGTTTTGCAAGTTTTTTTTAATTAATGTATGGGATATGGGCTTCACTGGCTGGGCCAGTTTTTATTTCCCATCCTCAACTGCTCTTGAGAAGGAGATGGTGAGCTTCTTGTGGTTCTGCTGCAATTAATTTGACATAGATAGATTTACAATTCTGTTAGAGAGGGAGTTTCATGATTTTGACCCAGTAACAGTAAAAGAACAAGTCAGGATGGTGAGTGTCTTGGACATGAGATTGCAGGTGATAATGATTCTGTGTGTCTGCTGCCCTTGTCCTGCTAGATGGTAGCGGTCAGAGATTTGGATGGTACTGCCTAAGGAACCTTGGTGAATTTCTGCAGTGAATTTTGTAGGCGGTGCTTATTGCTGTTACTGAATGTTGGCAGCCGAGGGAGTGTTGTTTGTGGACGTGGTGCCAATCAAGTGATATGGTGTCGAGCTTCTAGGTATGAGAATCGATCCACATCGTCTAGTGGCCTACCATAGATCCTGATTGTTGGAGGAGATTGTATGTAGTGGTAGTTGGTTAGTTCTAACTGGTGTTCATTCTCAGAGAAGGAAATGCCATTGGATCAGGTATCTACTGTCTTGAATTTTTTCTTGTGGAAGCAATCATTTACTTAAGTTTTTGTTGATCAAATAAGACATTCACACTGATACAAAAAAAATGGAAAGCTCATTGGGTGACAGAGTTTGCAACAGTCCAAATACTAGATGCAGTTATCAATACAGTAGAAAATTAAAGGCAGAATAAGGATTAAAATAAAACACCTTCAGTGGATCTGGCTCATCCATCAGAAGACCAAACTGGAACAATAGTAGATGAATGAAGCTCTGGAATACCCAGGAACAACGAATGGATGTGTCTGTCATAACTTCTGAAGTTTGAAATCTGGTTGCAAAGTTTTCGAATTTCCTAATACATTTCTAAAAGGAAAAATCAGAATTGTTTCAAACACTCTCAAAGTTGGAAAGCTTTCTTGTACACTATTGATAATTTAAAACAATTTCTTGTCGTGTATGTTGAGTATTACTTTTAATGCAAGGTGTTGGTTTTTAATTGGAAGTCCACTGCATTCATATGCATTGAAACTACAATTTTCAGCCCAAACTCTCACATGCTAAATGCCTAAATGCACAGCAGCAACAGTTATCAACAGTACAGTATAGTAAGTTGGAGAAAAATATACAGAAAATAAGTGATACCACTTCTGTCTGGCTACAGCTCAGTTTTTTCATTAAAAGCTAATAATTTGGCACTTAGCGCCCTGCAGTAGGTAATCAAAACTTTCTTAAAAATCCAATGTTTTTCTCATCTGTAGCCTGCCCAACTTAGTTTATAATAGGCTTCCGATGCTGGCAATCAGTGCTCCCACCTGAAACAGGCATCTCACTGACATATTAAAATCATGGCGCTAAGTGATGTTATTTTTACGTATGGAATTCCACAAAATGGAGTGCCTGCTATGACACTTCACTCATTGAAACTGGGTGTTTAGTGGCTAGCCAATGATCCTCATAGCTCCACATGCATTGTCTCACTTGTTATCTGTCCTTTGGTGCAACCCCCACCCTACCCCACCCCAATCCCAATAATACGTCCATTCCCTTTTACAAGAGTAGAAGAATAAAGCTCAGCATCTCAGAGGAGTTATTAGATTTTATACTCCATTTAGCTTCCTTCTCTCTCAGCTTCTCAAAGCTTACATTGAGTGAGCCATCTTCTGGCACTTGCTTAGTTGCCAACCTCTCACAGACACAACCAGAAAAACAGTTCAGGCCATTGCAGAGTTTCATTACAGGCAGTGCAGGTTGCTCGACTCAGACCTACACACTGAATATAGAAATTTGAACCAAGGAACAATATTTATTCTAAGGTTTTTTAACCAGTTTACTGTGCATGCCGGTTTGAGAGTTTTTTTTTCTTGTTGAGTCTTATTGATTCATGTAGATCTTGACATGGTACAAAATGTAAGGGTTAAAATCAAATTACTCAAAAATAGCAACAAATGATCATGTTATTAATACCAGACTGTTGGATTTGAAGCTGTCACTTTTCTCCTGCTCTGTTTCCAGTGCAAACACATTTTTCATATGGTGTCAACCTACAGAATTCAACGTTATTTTCAGAGTAATGCAAAATTGAGCAATACTTCTTTCTCAGAAACCAAAAGTTTCCCGTTGCTTTTAAATGGTCATGGGTCAACAATCTGTCACATTAGTTCAATTAACCTTGTCAATCGGTGTTTTGCAGAGCTGCTTCTGGGAACCGGGAACATTACAATTTGTTTCAGCAAAAGACTCTTCAAAGGCAAAAAATGTAAAGAGATAGAAATCAAGAGGCATTCAGTTAATTGCAGTTGTAATAACTTTCATACTACATAATCTGACAGCCTTACTGTAATGAGAAGCAGATTTAGTAAATCATGGATTGAAAGTCTAAATGGTCTAAATGAGATTTTAATTTAATCAGATAAAGTTGCAATTTGAACTGTTCACACTAATGCAAATTGCTGTCTCTTAGATTATTAACAATTTTGACCAAATTGCTCCCAAATTGGCTTAATGTTTTCATTAAAGGCCCAGTCCCATTTGAGTATATTTTCGCACTTTGCTTCCTCTCAAGCAAGCAGAAAATATAAGAAACAGGAGCAGGAGTAGCCTACAATCATTTAAGCTTGATCTGTCATTTAATAAGATCATGACTGATCCTCACTTCAACTCTACTATACTGCCTGATCATCATATCCCTTGACAGTGTTACAGTCCAAATATCTATCAGTGTCAGCCTTGAATATACTCATTGGCTGGATATCCACAGCTGTGTATAGCAATACAGCTGGGTATAACAATTTCACTGTTTGCCATGGTGAGATCTGAACCCATGTCACCAGAACAACAGCCTTGGCCTTGTAATTACTGACCCAGTAACGCTACCATTAGGCCGTCACCACGATCACCTTTTAATTCGTCCTCAAATTTTCAGTGACATTTTGAAAGAAAAGCTTTCTAAATATTATGAAATGTTTTGAAACTACCAATTAATCTGTATAATCTGAACCCACTGGTGAGTTAATTGTAGCTTTTGAAACTCAGCCAAACATTCATGATGACACATTAATAGTATAAATGTCAATAAATAACATTATTGAAACTCTATGGAAGATAGTAGTGTTTTTATTTCTAACCTACAGCAGATAGCCTATGAAAACTGTTCAGTGGCCTTTTTTAAAAAAACTTTCCCTGATAAGAAGATTTCTTATTTGGGTAGAGGTAAATGCATTTCCAAGGGATTTCACACCTACCACACTATCAACCTCTCAATCTGTTTGATTTATCACCCCAGCATCATTTATCTCTGAGACTCCCAGGCACTCAGGACTAAGTATCAGACACTTCAGCCTACCCTCCTGTGCATTCTGATTATTCCTCATCCTTAATATCACCCCCTCCCCCAAAATCATTTACTTCTACACATCTCTGACTATTCAACTGTGGTAGCCACATTACCCAAACACATTGCAATACAATCAGTGACATTCTTTGCACTATTGCAGGACTAGGTTGTACTTCGTTGCACTAGGAGTAAAGGAGAACTGGAAGGGAACAAGACAACCTGCATATTCTGAGCCCAGTAGAGGAGATAATTGTCTCCATCATGTAGCAGACTGAGAAGATATCTTAGCATCTGTCATTTGACAACTTTGAAGATTATAGTATTTTCCTGTGTAATGTCCCTTCTCAACTCCCAGCTTATTCTCATCTTACTAAATGGCATGAAGAATCAGCTCCTGATTGTGTTACCATGGGCTTCTTGCTTTTTACACACCTATTTTTCATTTAGCCAATCCTTTTCTTATTTTCTAAATTCAGACACCCTGGAACTGCCACTACGTTGCTTCAACACATCTAGGAGAAAGAGAAAGAATAAGAGCACAATACTTAGGAAGGGGCCCCATCAATTGGACTGACACTTGAAATCACCAGCTCAGTTACTAGCATTGGCAAGAATAGAATTGGAATCTGTAGGTGGTTAGTCGCTAGTGTGAGAGGGCTACAGCCAGGTTGCTGGAAAGGGTCATTTGTGTGCAGCAGGGTCCCGACCCGAAACGTCAACTTTCCTGCTCCTCTGATGCTGCCTGGCCTGCTGTGTTCCTCCAGCTCCACACTGTGTTATCACCACAGGATGGATTCTTCTACTGGGGACTCTGGTGATGATTTGTTGAGGTAGCATAAAAGACAATGCTGATGAGAATGCTTCGTGAATTGACTGTCCAGCCAGAAGTCTCTTATCACTGTCAATGGGCATGAAGGTTTCCATCTTCAAATTGGCAGGGGGCATCGTGCAGAGCTTCCTCTCTCTGGAGTCCGTCTCTCTTGTGATAACAGTTTCAAGATTGAGAACTAATTGGAGAGGTTGGGACAGTTCTCCTCAAAGAGAAAAGATTTGATAGAAGATTTCAAAGTCATGAAAGGTCCAGATAGAGTAGATAGGGAGAAACTGTTCCTGCTCATAAAAGGATTGAGGGCGAGAGGACACAGTTTTAAGATGTTTTGCAAAAAAAAAACAAATGCAAGATGAGAGAGAAAACAATATTTTCACACAGCGAGTGGTCCAAGTTTGAAATGCACTGCCTGGAAGTGTAGTGGAAATGAGTTCAACTGAGGAAATCAAGAGGGAATTGAATGACTATTTAAATAGGAACAATATTGAAGTTTGCAGGGAATAGACAGGCGATTGGTACTAAATCAAAATACTCCAAGAACAAATGCAATCATGATGAGCAGAATAGCCTCCTTCTATCCCATAACAATTCTGTAAATCTGATTCTATGCAGCTTCCACTCTATCTCTGTAATATCTCAGGCCAGATGCTTTGGAACTGTTGGCCCCGTATATGTTTCAACCTTTGTGTGGACAGGCCTTGAAAACTTCTGCTGTCTTGGTGAGGGTTCAGCAATCCTCCTTGTCACATCCAACAACTCCAAAAATCACTCCACATTACTTCTGGAAATGTCGCACTATAAGTTAGTTTAAATCATCTGACCTCAAGTTCAGCACTTGGTCCTTTAAATAACACTCAAAGTGGGTTGCTTTTACAGCTACCTGAATGTTCTTTGGGAAATGGAAGTTGAACGTTTGAGTGTTATTCTTTATGTAACCTCAGGGATCAAGCAATTATATTTAATTTTTTGCACTGAAACTTCTGGTGTACCAATGAGGTATCTTGTTGAATTTTCAATTCTAAAATAGTCAATCTTCAACCCGAGTGTCATAGGGAGAAGCAGGGCCCAAGTGAAGGCAGTGTTGATGGATGGGGGAAGAGGGTCTGATTACAATTGGCAGCTGTATTCCCCTTTATAGTGGACCCATAAAGTTTTCAAAACTTTGGACTTTGGACATGTCTTTTTATATTCAGTCACAAATAAAGTACCAAGCCCCTTGTTTTTTGAAGAATGTTGAGCTCAAACCTAACTTGGGTGAAGAAGAATTCAAATTCAGTCCAAAGTATGGCTTTATAACACTGGAGAGATTTCTTAATGGTCACATTGTAATGATACAACATACTGGTACTACACAGGGGTGTAAACTAAAAGCTTACAAAATGCTTCAAAAGCACTCATTATTGAATCTTTAAGGGAATTGGCTTAACTGTCAGTGTGAGACTGAGGAGCAAATATGTAGAGATCGCAGATAGCTGTAAGAATAATGGGGTTATAATAGTGGGGGATTTAACTTTCCAAACATAGACTGGGACTGTCATAGTGTTAAGGGAGGAATTTCGATGGGGAGGAATTTGTTGAGCGTGTCAGGACAATTTTCTCAATCAATATGTAGATAGCCCTACGAGTGAAGGGGAAAAACTTGACCTCTCTTGGGAAATAATGCAGGGCAAATGACTGAGGTATTAGTGGAGGAACACTTTGGGTCTAGTGACCATCAGTTAGTTTTAAAATAGTTATGGAAAAGGATAGGTCTGCTCCACATGGTTAAAGTTCTAAATTGGGGCTAGGCCAATTTTGATGGTATTAGACAGGAACTTTCAAAAGTTTATTAGGGAAGGCTGATCACAGGGTAAAGGGAAGTCTGACAAGTGGGAGGCTTCCAAAAGTGAGATAACGAGAGTTCAGGGCCAATATGTTCCTGTGAGTGTGAAGGGCAAGGCTGGCAGGAGGAGGAAACATTGGATGACCAGAGATATTGAGGCTATGGTCAAGAATAAGAAGCTGGCATATGTCAGGTTAGACAGCAAGGATCAAGTGAATCCCTTGAAGAGTATAGGAGGTGTAGGAGTACACTTAAGAGGGAAATCAGGAAGGGAAAAGGGGATATGAGATAGCTTTGGCAGATAAGGTAATGGAAAATTCAAAGAGATTCTACAAGCATATTAAGGACAAAAGAGTAACTAGAGACAGAATAGGGCCCCTTAAAGGTCAACAAGGTAGTCGAAGTGTAGAGCCACAGGAGATGGGTGAGATACTAAATGAATATTTTGTGTCAGTATTTACTGTGGAGAAAGACATAGGAGTTAGGGAACTTGGGGAAATAAACAAAAATGCCTTGAAAAGAGTCCACATTATAGAGATCAGTGGGCACCATGGTCAGCATGGACCAGTTTGGGCTGAAGGGCCTGTTTCCATGTCGTATTACTTTATTACTCTAGGTGGAGGTGCTGGAGATCTTAAAATGCATAAAGGCAGATAAATCCATGGGACCTGATTCCAGGACATTGTAACAATCTAGAAAAGAAATTGCAGGGTCCTTAGTGGAGATATTTGTATCATCAACCATCATGGGTGTGGTGCCAGAAGACTGGATGGTGGCTAATGTTATACCATTATTTAAGAAAGGCTGCAAGAAAAAGCCAGGGAACTACCGAGCAATGAGCCTGTCGGTGGTGGGATCCAGGGAGATCTAGTCAATTGGATACAAAATTGGCTTGATGGTAGGAGACAGAGGGGGTGGTAGGGGTGGTTGTTCACAATGGAGGCCTGTGACCAGTTGTGTGCCACAAAATTCGGTATTGGGTCCACTGTTGTTTGCCATTTATATAAACGATTTGGATGCGAATATAAGATGCATGGTTAGTAAGTTTGAAGATGACACCAAAATTGGTGGTACAGTGGACAATGAAGAAGATTATCTCACAGTTCAATGAGACCTTGATCAGATGGGCCAGTGGGCTGAGGAGCAGAAGATGGAGTTGAATTTAGATAAATGTGAGGTGTTGCATTTTGGTAAGGCAAACCAGAGCAGGACTTATAAAGTTAATGGTAGGGCCTGTGGAGTATTGCCGAGCAAAGAGACCTAGGGGTACAGGTGCATTGTTCCTTGAAAGTAGAGTTGCAGGGTGATAAATAAGGCATTTGGCATGCTACCCTTCATTGGTCAGTGCATTGAGTATAGGAGTTGGGATGTCATGTTATGGCTGTACAGGACATTGGTGAGGCCACTTTAAGAATACTGCATTCAATTCTGGTCTCTCTGCTATAGGAAAGATGTTGTTAAAGTTGACAGGGTTCATAAAAGATTCACAAGGATGTTGCTGGGATTGGAGAGTTTGAGCTATAGGGAGAGACTGAATAGGTTGGGGCTATTTTCCCTGGATTTCAGAGGCAGAGGGATGACCTTACAGAGGTTTATAAAATCATGAGTGTCATGGATGGGTTGAATAGCCAAGTACTTTTTTCCAGAGTAGGGGAGTCTAAAACTAGAGAGGATAGGTTTAAGGTGAAAGAGGAAAGGTTTAAAAGGAAGCTGAGAGGCAACTTTCTCACACAGAGGGTGGTGCATGTATGGAATAAACTGCCAGAGGAGTTGGGGGAGGAGGTGCAATTACAACATTTAAAAGACATTTGGTTGGGTATATGAATAGGAAGCGTTTAGAGGGATATGGGCGAAATGCTGGCAAATGGGACTGGATCAGTTTAGGATATCTGGTCGGCATAGATGAGTTGGACCGAAGGATCTGTGTCCATTTTGTATAACTCTACAACTCTAGTCGCCCCTCTGTAACTGGATTCTCAACTTGCTGATCAGCAGACTACAATAAGTAAGGATAGGTGACAACACCTCTTTCACAACAAACCTCAACACCGATGCCCTGCAAAGCTGCGTACTCAACCACTTACCATACTCCTTATACACTCATAACTGTGTGGCTGGATTCTGCTTTAACACCATTTACAAATTTGATGATGACACCACTGCAGTGGGTTGGATCTCAAACAACGATGAGAAAGAATACAGGAAGGAGATAGACAGCTTAGCGGCATGGTGTAAAGACAACAATCTCTCCCTCAATGTCAGCAAAATGAAGCAGCACCATTGACTTCAGGAAGTGGACTGGAGGAGATGCCCCTGTCTGTATCAATGGTGCTGAGGTGGAGGTGATCGAGAGCTTTAAGCTCCTAGGAGTAAATATCACCAAAGATCTATTCAAGTCCAGCCATGTTGACACTACAGTCAAAAAGCAAACCAATGCCTCTACTTCCTCAGTAGGCTAAGGAAATTCGGCATGACCACAATGACTCTTACTATTTTTTTATAGAAAGCATCCTATCTGGATGCATCACAGCTTGGTATGGCAAGTACTCTGCCCAAGACTGCATAAAATTACAGAGAGTTATGA
>NW_025972425.1:0-6050 GCF_021869965.1 Rhincodon typus
CACCAAGTACAATTTAACCATCGCATCATCCGATTATGGGGTCCCTCAACGGAGTGCACTGGTCTCAGCCATCATTACTGTACAAGATGTCAATGACAACGCTCCTATCTTTAACCGTACTCAATACAAAGTTATGGTGAGCGAGGATGTTGCCGTAGGGACTGAGATTGTCCAAGTGGCAGCTCACGATCTCGATTCTGGGGGAAACTCGGTGTTGCAATACAGCATCAGCTCAGGTGATGAAGACACACAATTTGAGGTGGGTCAGAGAACGGGGATTGTCAAACTGCGCAAAGCCCTGGATCGAGAGGCATGGTCTCGGCATGTGGTCATTATCCAGGTGACCGATAGCCAGGGCCCTCGGCCCAACTTTGCTCTGGTCCCATTGACAGTGGAGCTAAAGGATGTGAATGACAATCAGCCCTTCTTCCCGATGGAAACACTGAGTGCCAACATCCGAGAGAATTTGCCAGCTCACTCGCTCGTGACCAAAGTCCATGCCATTGATTTTGACTGTGGAATATTTGGTGAGTTACAATACTCCATCATCAACCAGCCTATCTCGCTGACAGGCTTCGGGAAAGACAAAGAAATGTTTGACATTAACCAGCTGACCGGAGAGCTTCGCACTAAACTCTCGTTTGATTTTGAGAAGGTGAACTCCTTTCAGGTTATGGTGAAAGCAGTGGATTCTGGGAACTCCTCAGCCACTGTCACTGTCCAGGTCCATGTGACGGGGGAGGACGAGTACGATCCTATCTTTGTTAACCCAGAGTATAGCTTTGTTGTCCCAGAGAATGCAAAAAAGGGCCAGAGCATTGGGCAAGTGATAGCTACAGATGAGGATGGAGGTCTCGATGGGATTGTCCTGTACTCACTGTTAACCCCATCACAGTATTTTGAGGTGAACAAAACTACAGGTGACATCATCCTCAGAATGGACAGTCAGAGACACCAGGGCAAGCGGTCAAAGAGAGAAACTCGGACAATGGCCCTGACCATCCAGGCCAAGAGCCCATTGGTGTCCTCCCGATTCTCCACCACCAAGGCCAATATTGACATCACTCAGACCTCGTTTGGATTAACAGCTGAGCTCAATTGGATGCTGATAGTTGCCTTAGCAGCGTCGTTGGGAGTTGGAGGGATACTTGCTGTCATCGGCTTGGCCCTGGTGATCATCCGAGCCAGGAGGAGGAAGAGCCACGAGGCAAGCAGCAGTTCACAGCTCAACAACATGCCAGAGCCCAGCTTCCAGAAACTGGGAACTGAGGATACTACCTTACTGAGCAGTGACCGTATATACCATCAGGCCTTGCCTGGGTACACAGCCGAGGCCCCAGGGGTTGGAGCTCCATATGCCAGGGGAGATTCCATCGATCCCTCACACTCCAGTGGCCGTGGCTCAGCAGAGGCAGCAGAGGATGATGAGATTCGAATGATCAATGAGTACCCTCGTGTCAGTAGCCTGTCCTCCTCCATACAGGAGCATGTATCAGCTCGTGGCCCAGACTCAGGAATCCAGCAGGACGCTGACCAAATGTCCGATATTTCCACTGACCCAGGCATGGACTGGTTTAAACACAAGAAAAGCAGTGGCCTCTTGTTGCCAGGGCAACAGCAGCTGTACCGGGAGGATGGTGCTGGTGGGTACATGGGAGCAGGCCTGGGCCTGGGTGTGTGTCACACCAAGGACTATGTCTTTGCTGAAGATGGTCGCCCATCAGCACAAGGCTCATTGACTGCTATCGTCGCCAGTGAGGAGGAACTGCGAGGTAGCTACAACTGGGATTATCTCCTGAACTGGAGCCCACAGTTCCAGCCCTTGGCCAGTGTCTTCACTGAGATCGCCCGGCTCAAGGACGAGAATGCCCCTCGCAAAAGCTTCCAATCCAAACCCAAAGTGGACCCCAAACCTCGAATTGACCCTCCCCCACTCATCACCTCCGTGGCTCACCCCAGTGCCATGTCTGTACCTCCTCGATTGGCAGTGAGCCGAAGTCACGGTCATGTGACAGCATTGCCACGCTCACCCATCACCAGTGATGCCTCGATGACATCAGCAGCCATGTCACCCAGCTTCTCCCCTTCACTGTCTCCATTGGCTACTCGGTCTCCAGCCGTGTCCCCGTTCGACGTTTCCCAAGGACCCTCAGCCTCCATCATTAGCACCGAGCACTCCTTAGACAATCCAGAGGATGTGGAGCTGCGGATATAGGTCCCAGCTAACACAGCAGCTGTGCTCCTCACTTAGTCCCTCCCAGTGCCACAAACTGCAGATACCCAACCACAGTTATCCCTGCAGATACCGGACTGTGAAACATTGTTAAAACAATACAGAGAGAGAGACAGAGAGACAGAGACAGACAGACAGAGAGAAAGAGAGACAGACAGAAAGACAGACAGAGAGAGACACATATACAGAGAGACAGACAGAGACAGAGAGAGACAGATAGGGAGAGAGATAGCGGCACTCTCAAATCAAACAACAAATATTTCACTTTTATTCGGTTCACAACCACAATGACAGCTAATTCATTGTACACAGAAGGTCAGAAACAAACTGATTCTGAACCACAGGGAACAGGAGAATGTCCAAGATCTGGACCTGATCAAAAGATGAGGATAAAATCAATTAAATTGTACACTGTGTTTATCCTGTGCCATCCTTGTCCTGGGAGTGTTTGATGGGAACAGTGTAGAGGAAGTTTTATTATGTAACCCCAGCTATTCCTGTTCTGGAAGATTTTGATGAGAGTGTAGACCATAACATCATAAGATAAAGGAGCAGAATTAGGCCATTCAGCCTATCGAGTCTGCTCTACTATTTGATCATGGCTGACATGTTCCTCAAACTAATTCTCCTGCCTTCTCCCTGTAACCCTTGATTCCTTTACCAATCAAGAACCCCTCTATCTCTGTCTTAAATACACTCAATAACTTGGCCTCCACAGCCCTCTGTGGCAATGAGTTCCGCAGATTAACCAACCTCTGGCTGAAGAAATTTGTCCTCATCTCAGTTCTAAAGGATTGTCCTTCCATCCTGAGGCTGTGCCCTTGGGTGCTAATCTCTGCTCCTGGTGGAAACATCTTCTCCATGTCCATTCTATCCAGGCCTCTCAGCATTCTGTACATTTCATTCAGAACCCCCCACATCCTCCTAAACTCTATTGAGTACAGGCTGAGAGTCCTCTACCACTCCTCATATGACAAGCCCTTCATCCCTGGGATCTTTCTTGTCAACCTCCTCTGGACCCCCACCAACACCAGCACATGCTTCCTTAGCTACAGGGCCCAAAACTGCTCACAATATCCCAAACACGGTCTGGCCAAAGCCTTATACAGCCTCAGCAGTACATCTCTGCTCCTATATTCTTGACCTTTTTAAATTAATGCTAACATGGCATTTTCCTTAATGAAAACTGAAAGAACTGCGGATGCTGTAAATCAGGAACAAAAACAAAGTTGCTGGAAAAGCTCAGCAGGTCTGGCAGCATCTGTGAAGAAAAAGTCAGAGTTAACGTTTTGGGACCCTTGAGTTCTGAGAAAGGGTCACCAGACCCGAAACATTAACTCTGATTGCATTTTCCTCCCTAACTGCCAACTGAACCTACATGTTAACCTTAAGAGAATCCTGAACTGGGACTCCCAAGTACCTTTGGGCTTCAGATTTCTGAAGCCTTTCCCTGTTTAGAAAATATTCCACATCTCTATTCTTCCTACTAAAATGCACAACCTCATACTTATCCACATTGTATTCCATCTGCCACTTCTGCAGAGTCTAGAGAGATAGAGTGTAAAGAGAGAACCCTGTGCTGTCCCTGTCCTGGGAGTGTTTAATGGGGGACAGTGTAGAGGGAGCTTGACTCTACATCTAACCCTGTGCTGTACCTGTCCTGGGAGTGTTTAACGGGGATTCTCAGTGAGTGCTCACTTTCATATCCACTCACAATTGGGATTAGTGATAGCTTGGGTCAGGTTCACTGATGGTTGAGGTCAGAGGTCATTGATGGTACAGGCCATGGGTCACGAATGGTCAGAGTCACAGGTTAGTGATATTTAGTGTTAAAGGCTGTTCTGACCCTGGGTCCCAGTTCAGGTTTCTAGTGGAAACAGGAAGTTAATGTTTCACATCAAATATTTGGGAATTGGTTGAATTTGGTTCTTCCCTTTTCCAAATTCACTTGTTTCACAGTGAGGAACAAATTCCCAGAGTCTGGGCCTCACAGCCCTGACTCTAACCTGGTTAATCAGTGTTTCACAACCTGAGACCTCTCCTCCCTCCCTCAGCCTGAACTCTGCTCTCATCTGCGAATGACCCCTCACCAATCTCCTCAGAGGCACAGGGGTTTGGAAAATTGTTTTTGAGGGGAGGATGCGATGGCGTAGTGGTGTGGTCATTGAACTGTTAATCCAGAGACCCGGATAATGTTTTGGGGACCTGGCTTCAAATCCCGCCAAGGCAGATGGTAGAATTTGAATTCAATAAAATATCTGGAATTAAAAGTCTAATGATGACCATGAATCCATTGTTGATTTTTGGGAAAAACCCATCTGGTTGACTAAAATCCTTCAGGGAAGGAAACTACCATCCTTACCTGGTCTGACCTACATGTGACTCCAGACCCACAGCAATGTGGTTAACTCCTAACTGCCCTCTGGGAAATTAGGGATGGGCAATAAATGCTGCCTAGCCAGTGATGCCCTGATCCCATGAATAAATAACAAAAAATGATTAATTGCCAGAAAAGAGTCCTTTTTGAAGCTGTACCGCCTTCACTTTCGAAATGGGAACCCAATCAAGTGTCAGGCAACCCACAGAAGAGGGTGAGAGAGTGAGCAGGAACCTGACAGGGTGAAGAGTGTGTGTGATCAGGTTGTGTCACAATGACAGTGGAACAGTGATGGACAGTGTTAACTCACAGTGTGATAATGCTGTGGGATGAGGTCGCAGTGATATATGGCATTGTAATAACATTAGGAGACACTCTGATGGTGGAATGTGATGAGGGCTGTGTTAGCATTGAATGATAGTGTAGGAGTTACAAGACAGTGTTCTGTTCTGGGCTAACTGCATGATCTCACATCCATGTTGTTGACACTGTCTTGTAACACACTGCCCCTGACCTCTGCACCCAATCCTAAACTAGCCCTGAAGGGAATTTCAGGACACTCCATTGTAAATAAAGATTTGAATTGTCAGGATGTGAGCATTCACTTTCCAATCTTAATCCTTCATTTGCACAAATCTGTATAAAATAGTGTTTATAATTTGCCAAGAGTATTAATGAAGTAATGTTCTATCAGTGGCCAATGAAGACTAGCCTGTTGCCTCAAAGCTTCTTTGTAAGATCAATACAGGTGATATATTGTCAGTCCATGACTCTCATTTGCAAATGTTCATTGTTATTTTTGTATTGGTGACGCACAGTGAAGATTGGATCAAATGCAGAGACAGAATTTCTTCTTTCACTGAGTAACCAGTGACCTCTCAGAGATTTCAAACTGCAAACCAGGATCCACCCTACAGAATGTTCACATTCTTCAACCACCAGCAGTGAGTTCACACCACCTGCAACTCAATCCCTGTCTGTCAAACACCACACATTCTCTTTGACTCGGTGTGGAAACTTCCACTTTTCAGATGAAGCGAAGTCCAGATGTCTGACCCCTGGGGGACTGAAGGAAAAGTCAGAGACAATCGAGGAGGGGACTGAGATCAATATCAAACATTGGACTGGGTGGCAGGAACTGCCTAGAACACAGAGCCTCTCAGGAAGTTCATCCACTGCTGAACACTTTCACAGCTTTCACTCGGAATGGGGAATTCTGCTCATTTCATAAAACCTGATGGAGGAAATGATGCAGTTTCTTGTTCAATCTTGAACATCAATTATTCAAAATCTTCTTTTAGTCCTTTACCCATATTGCTGCATTCTTATTAGTTTAGGATTCGCACACACACACTGGCTCTCACTGGGGTACAGTCCCACACACACTGGCTCTCACTGGGGTACAGTCCCACACACACTGGCTCTCACTGGGGTACAGTC
>NW_025972425.1:6060-9708 GCF_021869965.1 Rhincodon typus
CACTGGGGTACAGTCCCACACACACTGGCTCTCACTGGGGTACAGTCACACACACACTGACTCTCACTGGGGTACAGTCCCACACACACTGACTCTCACTGGGGTACAGTCCCACACACACTGACTCTCACTGGGGTACAATCCTACACACACTGTCTGTCACTGGGGTACAGTCCCACACACACTGACTCTCACTGGTGTACAGTCCCACACACACTGACTCTCACTGGGGTTAGGTTAGGGTCATTAGATAATGTCCAGGAGCAAGAACCCTGGCTCATAACCCTGCCTCGCTGCTCTCTCTGACAGATGCACCTGTTATTGTTCTGAGAAGCAGCATTGCAGAGACCCACACTTAGACTGACCCTTTCTCTTTCAGAGTGACTATAGTCCTTAGGGCAGAGCACTGAGACCCTGGGACATGGGGGAACGTGGGGGGTGAATCTGTCTCAGCCCATTTCCTTGCTGGGACGGAGGAGCCCCATGGGAATGGTGGCCGAGGATTAGCTGTGGACAACTTCTGTTTTTTTTCACCTTTTTTTATTCAGTCACGTGCGGAAGATACAAAGACGTTATTTATTTTTACACTTTGTAATGTAAACAGTGTTTCTTACTCTGATCCAACAGAAATGCATGAACCTCAAGATGATTTGGAAACGTTTGTTTATAGATCCCCAGCAGGGTAATGTGTAATCACTGTGCCATATTGGTCCAATTTTTATAAACAGTTGTTTCATTAAATCCTTAAATTTGTACAAATCTTTGTCAGTGTCATTTGTGGCACAGAAGGAGGCCATTCAGCCCATCATGTCCACATCAGCTTTCTTTAGAACGTTCCCTGAAGTGTTTTTTCCAAATTCTCCACTTCCCCCCACCCTCCTGGGCACTGTGTTCCAGCTCATTCTCACTCGCTGAGCAAATATCTTCTTCTTCACTTGCCCCCGTACTTACTCCCTCTCCAATCTCTCATTTAAAACCTTAAACTTGTAACCCCTGATCTATAAGCGAGTGGGAGCAGCTTTTTGCTGATGATCTTACCTAAACCTCTCATCCATCAATCAGACCTCCCCTCAATCACCTTTACTCCACGGAGAACAAGCCCAGCTTCTCTAACCTCAGCTTGTCAGTAAAGCCCCCTCTTCCCTGGCGTCATGCTGGGGCATCCCTCCCCACGCAGCCCCTCGAGGAGGCTCACAGCCTTCCAAATGGGTGAACCCCAGAACTTGTCTCAATGCTCCAGAGGTTTCTGAAGGTTCAGTGCAAGGTATGTGTGCGAGGTGTGACCTGGAGAGAGGTTAGGGGTGACAGCTGGATTGGTGGGGCGGGGGGTGGGGTGGGGGTGGTAGCTGGTGTAGTTTCGAGGATCAGGGAAAATCCAGTTGGTGTGTGGTTTTGCTGACCAGTGCAGGTTAGTACAGGCCAGGGGTGGGTACAGTCAGGGAGGGTAAGTTGATGGTGGATAAGGTCTGGGTGAGTAAGGTCAGCAGGAGCTGAGGATAGGTCAGAGCAGGAGGAAGAGAGTGCCAGTCCCGGGGTGGATGGGGGTGTGGGTTGGGGGGTGCAGCTTTGGCTGGGTTCAAGGAGCTACAGCAGGTTTGGGACGTCTCACATTTCCTGGGTCAATATGAAGGGAGGTCACTCACAGACCTGACCCTAGATTGTCTCAAGTCTCAGCTTTGTGAGCTGTTTCTGTGGATTCCATTATCCTGGCACAGGGTCCTGACGTAAAGCTTATTTCTGCTGCTGTGGTGATTGTCACCCAATCAAAAGGGCTTGGCCAAAATCCCGAGTATCCTATCCCCAGATACAAGAAACCAAATATATCACAGGCCCCTTAGTCCCCACTGTCGCTCAGTCTTAAACTGGTTCCCCTCCTCTAACCCCACGTTCCAGACTCTGGATGGCTAAAGGGACTCCAGCTGACACAGTAACTGCAGTAAAGTGTCATCATTGAAACCAAGCAGATGGAGTTACTGTGTGGAAAGGGTCCAGGGTTATCGATCCCTTGAGCCTATCCAGACATTGAGCCTGACTTGTGGCTCAGGCCCAGTTTGTGGTTTGGAAACAGACCATTCCTGCAGTGAGTCTTAAAGCAGCCAACACCTAGCCAAAGCCAACGAGTAGGAAAACAGCTGTGAAATCAGGAGGTCACTCACAGCAAACATCAAGCTCATTAAAAGCTGACCATTGTTCCCATAGCTCTCCAAATCAGCCAGTTATATACAGACGATTGTGAGCACTGATGAGAAATTTGACAAGTTCAGGGTCAAGAGCAGATCACTAGACACAGGAAAATCCAGACACCCAGAACCAGAGCCAAACTCAGAAAATGTCGGTTTCATTGAGCAGCCCCTCAACACTGTTACCACACAAAGAAAGTTAACAAGAAAATGAGAATCCAGGTCCCAGACTCTGAGAAAGAGACTGAAATCATTAAATACCACAAGCTCAGAGAACAATCTAATTCTCAAATGGTCAGGTGCTAACCCCTGGCTTTTCACTGGGGACATTCTGTTCAATGACACAACAGAGATGGGGGAGAAATATGTTTCAGAACTGGAATAATTCAAATATATCAAACCAAAAACAACAATAATTTCTGGGAAGTTGTTATACTGTGAGAGTGCAGTGTTCTGACTGTGCTCCAACATTCAATGATATCATGGCTAATAGAGTCATAGAGACATACAGCACAGAAACAGACCCTTCGGCCCAACTCATAGACTCTGCTCTCCTGCCTTTTGCCCATAACTCTTGATTCCCTTACTGATTAAAAATCTGTCTATCCCAGTCTCAAATATACTTGATGACCAACAGGAGGGCATGGTCTGAGAATTAAGGCCAGGCCATTGAGGAGAGATGTTAGGAAGCATTTCAACACACAGACTGGGGGGAGAGATTTTGAACTCTATTCCACAAATGGCACTGGATGCTGGATCAGTTATTAATTTAAAATCTGAGATTTTTTTTTTATTAAGCAATGCTATTAAGGGATATGGATCAAAAGCAGGTATATGTGGTCAGGCCACAGATCAGCCATGATGTCATTGAATAATGGAACAGGCTCAAGGGGCCTCCTCCTGTTCCTGTGTTACTATGATCCTCCATTGCCCTCTGTGGTAAAGAATTCCACAGATTCACTATGCTTTGAGAGAAAAAAATTCATCTTCATTTCTGTTTTAAATGGGCAACCCCTCAGTCTGTGATGCTGCCCTGTGGTTCTAAACTCTCCCACAAGGTGAAAGAACTTCTCGACACCTGCCCTGTCAGATCCCCTCAGAATCTGTAATATTTCAATGATGTCACTCCCCATCCTTCTACATTCAAAGAACAAAGAACAGTACAGCACAGGACCAGGCCCTTCAGCCCACAAAGCCTGCTCCGATACATGAAGCCTTTCCAAACTAAACACTTATTGCCCCTATGCAGTCCATATCCATCTATTCCCTGCCTATTCATATATCTCTCACGATGCCTCTTAAACATTGCTTTTGTATCTTCCTTCACTACCTCCTCTGGCAGCACATTCCAGGCACTTCCCACCCTCTGTGTAAAAAACTCACCTCTCACATCTCCTTTAAAGAACAAAGAAAAAAGAAAGAAGAAAATTACAGTACAGGGACAGGCCCTTCAGCACTCCAAGCCTGC
>NW_025972426.1:0-9707 GCF_021869965.1 Rhincodon typus
GAAACGTCAGCGTTCCTGCTCCTATGATGCTGCTTGGCCTGCTGTGTTCATCCAGCTCCGCACCTTGTTGTCTCAGATGCTCCAGCATCTGCAGTTCCTACTATCTTTGTTAAGGGAAAGTTGTGTCTAACATATTTGAATTTGTTGAAGAGGTAATAAGGAGATTCAATGAGGGTAGTACATATGATGTTGTCTTTTTAGATCATGCAAAATAGTTTGACAATGTTCCACATGGCAGAGTGGTCTGAAAATTAAGTGTGTGGAACTTAAGGAAAGTTGATAAGTTGGATCCAAAATTAACTCATTGGCAGAAGTCAGTGGATATTTTTGTAAAGGGAAGAGTGCCTTCATGGGAATTTTGATGAGCTCAGTACCAGGTCCCTTACTTTATTGGTTGGTAGCAATGATTTAGACTAGTGTGAAGTTTGCAGTTGATACAGGTTTGAAGTGTGTTTGAGAATAAGGATCGAGACAGAATGATGTCAATGGTCTGCTCACGTTGACAGAAACCAAATTCAGTCTGGAGAATTATAAGGTGATATACTTGGAGTTGGAAAATTAAGTAAGGGAGTACACAGTAAATTGTAGAAGATGCCCTTCATTGCATTGCTCCCTAGTTTCATTTCTTGTTTCTGAGAGGTTCGATATCAACCACATTTTACGTCTCTGAACAACTAGGTTGAAGATGTTTAAGCAGCTGAACCACCACAAGATGAAAGCAGCATGGCAGCTGCCTAAGAAGCTTTTGCATCTGTGCACCAAAATCATCTTTATGGTACTACACCAGACACATACTGATGGAGTGGAATCCCTTTGCAGTTGACAGATATCATCGAATAACCAATTCCATGTGTGCCAGCCAGCACTGCAGATCTGAAAACTTGTTTATCCTGAAGTGTTTCATGGAAGGCAATGTCCACATAATTGCTGGTTCTGGCAAAAAGACCATCATCCACTCTTTACAGACATTTGCCTGTCGCTGACTGAAATCCAAAAGGCAAAAGTACTGAGGAGTGTTGACAGCCACTGGTAAAACTTGGTAGGAGGTCTAGGGACTCAATAGATAGCAGCCTTGCCTCTGAGCTAGAAGCTCCAGGTTACCATCCCACAACATGACATGTTGACCACCAAAAGAGTAATCATGACTCTGTTCAACAAGCTGATAATTCAGATGACTAAAGCTTCCAATATTTCCCAGCAATCAATAAATAGGATAAAATTCTGAGAAGATACAAAATAAACAATCCAGGGCCAACTGAGACTCTGGTGGTCAGATAGACCAAAACAAAAGAAATAGAAGTAGCAGTACATTGTACAATCTCCCAAGCCTGCTTTGCAATTCACTGCTATGTGGTCATGTATGATATTCTGCTTCAGATCTTCTGCTTCCGATACTGCCTTTGGCCACTCACAATCTATTTGTCAACGTATGCCTCTTTCCCCACCATCAATGGCCCTTTACAAAGCCAAGCCAACTTAGTGCTGATTCATGTCAACCCATCAAGCATTGTATTCCTTAAACCTACCACCCTTTCCCTTTCCATATTACTTGTCAATACATCCAGGGACCACCATGGACAGCCATTCAGAGATTAAAGAAAATAAAACTCAAACAATGAATTTTATCAAAGATTGTAAAAGTGCCAGTTTTGAGGAGTTTCATGGAATGTTTCTTTCTGTGCACTCCTGTGATTTATCTCGCACTACTCACCTCTGCTCACCACTGAGTAGATCACTGTGACTCTGTGGTGCCACACTCACACTATTGTGCACTCGCTATTGTTGGAGGTATTCATCACTACTGGCACCTCCTGAGGTATCCACCACCAGCACCATATTTAAAGCCCAGCTGTGCACCATGTCAATCAGTGCCAGCCATGAATGGCCTTTCACAGAACATGGAAATGTGAGACTGACTGTGGCCCATTGCCCGGACTGTAGCAATACAGAACAGCTGACTCTTACAAATCCAAGTGACTGACTGACCATGTCCAAGCCCCCAACCTGGGATTGGACACTACCCTAACTGACTGTGGCGATACCCCTGACTGATGACTGTTCCCTTTGTGTTGACTGAGGGCTATTTCCCTTGGACTTTGAGAGATGGCCATTTAAGTGCAGCACATTCAGTGCTTGCTGTGTAAGTTGGTGGCACATGCTAGAGATGTGACATTGACGTAGCATTGTCCCGCACAGCAACATCTTTACCCCCTTGACTCATCGCTACTGACAACCATGACAACCTTTGGCATTGTGTTTACAGCGAATGGCAAGGCAAGACAGAAGTACTGTGAACATTTACATTCTGAATGAGGCAGCAAAACACAAAAAGGCAAAGCAAGGCAGAGATGTAGGCACGAAGTGAGTGAGCAATAAGAGAGCAAGCTATGGGACCTGAGATGCAGCCTGCTGTGGTGCATGAGATGAGTATCTGTTCCTGTGCACAAAGCAGCCTGGCAGTAACATTCCAGTGTAAAGTGTCCATGTGCTCCAAAAAGCAGTGTTGATGTCCTGAAGTATATTTTTGGGTTAGTTCTGAAATGTGCCATGTTGATGTGATTGGGCTAGTGTGTATCCAAAGCCAGCCTTTGTGGATGATAGGGTTGTAAGTGGTTGCTGCCCATGGAATGTGTCCTGCGATACTGGGGACTACTGGCCAAGATGGATAATTGGATCATTAAGTGGTGAGTTGGAGTTGCCAGGTACCCGTTCTGATTTTAATATCAGGAATTGTTGCTGCCTAATTTCTTTCCAACACATGGGACATTGCAAATAAATAAGGCAAGATCAGGTACTAATTAAATGTAAATACATGCAAATAGGTCTCTCATCACTCACTAGAGAGATTCATATCTTGCTGTCAGACATTGAGTGTAAGATCGTTTTATTTCTTGATGTCAAGAATTTATGTTTCCAATCTTGACATATTTTCCCAACTGATATGCCATTGCCACCATCATTCAGCGTCTGAGAAAATGCCACCCTCAGTGTCTGTTACAGACCTCAATGAGAAAAAGAACCTCTTAGTAATAAAATACCCACTCAGATGTGTTCAAGTACTTAACGCATGAAAATACTATGAAATACTATGAAAATTAGTAAACCAATCGAGTACTTAATCCTTTACACTAGTGCACATTTTTATTCAGAGTCCCAATAAAAGTCTTTAAGTGTCAATCAAATTGTGAACTTACAAACCCACCACTGTAATAAACATAGGTTATGGAATCAGTCATGCAGCACTCATCCGATAATGAAAGTCAGCTGGCACCAAGTATTGATTACTTTCAAATGCAAAAAGTTCTTTTTTCAAATATTTAAAGAGCTTGGGGATGTAAATTTCTTTAGAACTTGACAGTTCCACTGATTCTATTACAAACTGGCACTTTCCTCTCCAAAAGAATACCTTACCTCTATATAAAACTCTGAAATCTTTAGACCTTTTCTTTAAATACCCAAAGCCCACAAGTAATTTTTGGTTAGCCCGCTAAGAAAACGGGATCTGATTGAAGCACTGATGTGCAAACTGCAACTTGCCCTTCCTCCCTCACAGAAATTGAGTGTTTTAAAATAAGTTCTTCCATAACTATGGTTGCCACTGGTTAAGCCAGTATATGTTACCCTTACTTAATTTCTCTTGAAGCTGGTAGTGAGCCACTTTCTTAAACCTCTGCATCCATGTTCCATAGGAGCACTCATAGTGCTTTAGATACACCTCCAATGCAGCTAGGGAAAGAGTTACAGGACTCTGACCCAGTAACCATGGAAAAAATAGTGACACAGTTCTGTTTCAGGATGGTGTGTGATTTGGAGGTGAACTTAGAGAGGGTGGTGTTTCCATGTGCCTTCTGCGTTTGTCCTTCTCAGTGATAAAGACTGTGGGCTTGTTGCATGCTCTTAAAGGAGTGCTGGTGAATTGTTGCAGTGCCTCCTGTACATGCTACATACTGTTGCTTCTGCACATTGGTGGTGGATGAGGTGCCAATCAAGCAGGCTGCTTTGTCCTGCAAAGTTCCAAGCTTCTTGAGTATTATGGAACTTCAAACATTAGGCCAGTGGAGAGTATTCCATCACAATTGGGACATCACTGTCATGAATGATGCTGTACATTGTGCAGTCATGTGCGGACATCCCCATTACGAACATGTGATGGAGGGAAGATAATTAGGAAAGCAAGTGAAGATAATTAGGTCCCTGATCACTACACTGAGGACCTCCTGCAGAGATGTCCTGTGACTGAGATGGTTGACCTCCAACAATAAACCACCTACATTTGTGCCAGGACTCAAACCAGTAAAGCGTCCTGCCATCAACCATTTGAAATGTACTCTTGTTCTTGTATTATGCACTCTCTTACACACTTTGAGACCCATCTCATATTCATTTGATCATATTCCCACTCAACTGCTGAATACCTAACTTCTCCAGCTGGCACCAATGTCTGCCACGTTGCAGACAGTTCTTGCTAATCGGGTACTGCCTTTCTCTCCCTTAAATCTGTCCCCTTGGCTCTTCTAAAAATAAAGCCCTTACCCTCTTTGAGCTTGTTGGTGGCATTAATAACATGTAAAATATTTGAGGCTAATAACATTTAAGGAAACTCCTCCTAATTTTCAAAGGTAATCAAATAGGGATGCTGGACTCATTTTTGGCTTTTCATTATCCAGGCATAACATTCCCATAAGCTCAGCAGAACTCTGACCATATCATTCTATATTTGCTCATCCATGCCTATAGTAGAATTACAACCGTCCAATTTTGTTATTAAGCAGATATTCCTCTACTGCAAAAACAAAATACTGCAGAAGTTAGAACATTCCCTTCCGTTTATTTTTCATTAAAATAATTCATTGACATGACATTATGTGCTTTTGATGAAATCTATATCATCTTGTAAGAAAGTAAATCTTGTAAGAAAATAAAGCTTTTTTTTGTTTGCAGCCTTAAGGCTAGTGAATAAGGTGCCCATTTTAAATGCTCTGCTACCTTATTTGATTAAATGGAAAATCTTTTTTGAGATAGATTAAATAACTGAAGCAAAAAGATATTTTTTGACTGCAATCAAATGACCTTACCACATTTTTTTGATCATTTTGCAGCCTAGCATTTCCTAACCATCGCAGCAAACCTTTTACATATTTTTTTTTTCTCAAGCAACCTCTTTTGAAATGAGTTGGCTTCAGAATTTCCATGAATGCAAAATAAGACTGTGAGGAAAAATGTCCATATGAGCATTCTCGTTCATTTTAAGAATTGGAAAACCATGACATCTGCAAATTTAATTATGATAAGATCAAAATAATTGGCATACAAGGAAAGACACAACAACACAGCCATCAACTGTACCTATATTTTGTAGATAAAAATATTGCCAGTCCTCTTATTTTCCTTCAAAATGGAGTTCAGCCAGTTCTTGGGTTTAGCGGAGCTAACCATTGATCAGCATTTTGAATCACTTGCTCTTTTGAGAGATCAATAGAATTATCTGGAATTAATTCAACTAAATCTACAGCTTTGAACCAGGTCATTCAGTCAAACTGATATTTAAGCAACTGTCAAATCACGATAAATCTAATTATCTGTGTAAAGATGTTTCCACGAAAGACTTTGTTTCATGTGTTCACTGAATATTCCTGGCAGGAAGAGGTTTCTTATGAAGAAATGGTGAGCTTGTACTATTTGGAGTTCAAAAGATTAAAAAGTGTAACATATGTCTCTAAGGGGCCTTGATATGGTAAGTGCTGAGAGAATCCTTCTGGGGATTTCTAGAGCTAGGGAACACTGTTTAAAAATAAGATGATCTCCCATTTATGATGGAGTTGTGGGGGAATTCTTCTATGAGGGCAAATGACTAGTTGGTGTAAATACTTTCCTTTCCATTTTGGTCAGATTAAACCGACAATATGAATTTGAAGAGAATATAATGATAAATATTGTAGTAATATTCTGTAAAATATATCCTAAGAAAATAAACCGAAGGTGATTAATAATTTTAGACTGGCCATTAAATCGGAGTTGATTCTTGATGAAATTGTCTAGATTTTTCTATTTATCCATTAGGAAAAGGAGCTAGGTGTGATAGAAGCATCTAATAAAAAATCAGGCAAAACACACTTGCATTTTTTTGTATCTGTAGCACGACTAAGTATCTTTTTACCATAATATGTCACAATATTCTATTGAATTTTGACTACTCTTTTGACTTGTGCGTGCAAAAAATGTTTCTGTGCAAAAAAAAGTCATAAGCAGTTATTACATCAGCAGTAAGAATTTGACATGATGTTGTGATATATTGTGATTGAAAAGACAATCACTGAGTAAATAAAAGCCAACAAAGTGGAATATTTTAAAATATAAATCCTTGGTTGATGAAGATCCTGCATCACCACATTTCCAATGAGAACCGTTGACCTCAGGAACTTGAATTGGAGATAGGATTGGAACACTGTTCTTGAATTACCTAACCTCAACCCCAAGTCTGGTACTCACTTGAGACCGTGGGATCACAGACTCAGCCCAATAGTTTTTCATCTTCTCTGGCAATTTACATGACCTGTCATATTCCTATGAAACCTTCGGAAGCAAATGCATGGGAAATACATGCACATTAAAATTGAAATTTAACCAGAAAATTAAAATACATCATATCACAAATTTACGGAATGTAAAACTTGGAGTACCACTAGAATTATTTTTCATCATTGCAGCTGAACCTCAATTTACCAAATAATTCTTTTGAAAATTAGAATTCTTTTGGTTCTTTGTGAGAGAAAAAGATGACTACTTTTTTTTTCGTGCCCAATGTCAGTAGCAATCTATCTCACAGAATAGAATTTATGAAGATGAATTCCAATTTTTCACCATAACATAAATACAATTTCCATAGATCTTCTGATAAGCTTATTCCATAATATTGGAAGAAGCCCCTTTGATGTTCTATGTAAACATCTTTGGTACCGTAAAACTTTCCAAAGCGATTCTTAAATTTAAAATAAAGGGATAATCAGCAAAGGAGAGGTGAACACAGGCTTCAGTATGATGCACAGTCTTGAAATAAAGTTACTGGAAATTGAAGATGCTTTTGTTTTTAATTTGTTCATTCACTCACAGGATGTGAATGTTGCTGGCCAGTACTTGTTGCTCTTCATTAGCTGCCATTGACAAGTGGGTCGTGAGCTTCTTTTTTGAATCACTGCAACCCATTTGGTGTAGGTACACCCACAGTGTAAAGTGCACCAGCACCTTTCGCTGTAATGCTACTGCTGGGCCACTTTGCCCACAGAGACAGGCACCCATCTTGTGCATTGGAGCGGTGTGCACCTCCGATGTCTTAGTGCTGAATCACTTTGTGCCTACATCTCTCCCTTGCATTGACTTGCCTTTTTTCATTTTGCCACCTTGTTCAGAGCTGACAGGTTCACAGTACTACTATCTTGCCTGTCTTTTAGTGCAGTCATAAAGCCAGGCAGCTTGTCATGTTTGTAGCCAGCAATCAATCAAGGAGGAGTGAACATGTTGCCGTCGTGCCACATCAATGTCACACCTGCAGCATGTGCCAGCAGCTTACGTGGCAAACACACTGAATATGCTTCAGTCAAACGGCCACATCTCAAAGTCCAAAAGGAGTAGTCCTCAACTGTGTCGGGGTCCCAGTCCCCTTAGTCAAGGGCAGCAACCTATCTCAGTCCAGGGACTAGGACAGTTGGTCAGCGACTTGGGGTGGTCAGTGTCAGCGGTTCCTTATCATTGAGTCCCTGTAGTGTGCCATAGTCAATCCTACCAGTTCAATGCGGTGAGGGGATTAGGGACAAGTGAGTCAGGAAGCTGCAAAAAGATCATTTGGAGAACTGGCCTGTCTTCAGTTGTGACTATACTTCCAAGCTAATCAGATGATGGGCCACAGTCAGTCCTGAGGACCTGTTCATCAAAAGTCAAGGCAGGTTATTAGGTCCCATTGCATTAGAGAAGGTGGGGAAATCAGTTGTGGGGATTGGGGGCAGTATGCTGTGAAATTGAGGGATCAATAATAGTGAGAGGGCAACTCAACATATAAGGCTGGGAGACTCTCATGAATTAGAGAATATAGGTTAATGTCAGGGGGTGGTTGGGGGGGTGTGCAGTGTCATTGACAGTGACCACACCCTGGCTTTCAGGGGACAACAGTACACCATGATTGTTGGCATGGTTAAGCTGTCGATCCTAGGGGTTAGGAGTAAGGTTGGGAGATGAAAACTTAAACAACAGAATTGGATGTGAACGTGTGAAAGCTCAGAATTGATGGAGTTGATGGGGAATGCAACAGAGAGAGGAACATGACATTTTGGCAGGGTCATCTAGATTAACAAGCTGAGCCTGTGACTCACGAGGTGTTTCCTTCCATCTTCATCCAAATTGCAAATATGAAATGGAAATGAAGAATGGCTGCTACCACACCCAGATTGGATGGTGTGTATTTTTTTTTCTGTTTGAGTACATGGTCTGTATTGTGAGGAATGTGACGACCTTGAAAGAGTAATTGTATGGATCAGACATTTACATAGTACAGGTTAAAGATATCTATATTCGTGGAATTTTGCATGTGAAGTGTATTCAAATGTTAGCTGTGTGGAATACAGTTCTTGGCCACAAGCAATCTTGATCACATCACTGATCAAACTCTTCTCCGTGAAGCAGAAATCTTTTAAAGTGTCATCTACAGTCTGCAGTTCACAAAGACAATCTGATGTCTCATTGTCTGCTCACAGGATGTGGAGCTGATTTCTTCTTTGCTTGGACTGTGTGTATTCGCCAACATGCTTTTATATGCAATGCTGCCTATTTTAGGTGATTTGTGGAGTGGGGCACAATATATATGCAATCTGACTGTGCTTACAATCGTCTACTGTATTTATAAGCATGGGTTGCGCTGTACATATTGGAATAAGTCTCTCTATGGCAAGGGTCTATGCACATGCATTCCACGGCCCTCATTCCAGAATCCTCTATGTCCTACAGTTTCGAGGGCTATGCTGAGCTGTAAATTGTGTAAGATGCTCACGTTATAAGCTCTGTTTCTGATATTTCCCAAACAGATTCATTGTAGCCATGATCAATGCATCCAGCCACAGCACACACCATTACAGAACTGTCCTCTGCTGGAGTGGGTAGCCATCCTATTCTGGTATCGGTGACAGCTGGCTAAGTATTTATGCAAATGGCTGCTTCCAAGGATCCACTAGGACTTGTTTGGGATCTCGCAATCTTGAACCTACAAAGTTATCAAAACTATTAATGTTATTGAGGTCAGCATTGCAGGCCAGGCAAAAGGCTTTGTGAAATAAGTGACTTCCCTCAGGTACAGGGCATCACATAAACCTCTGACTGAGGCTGAGCTTAGATAGAGTGAAGCCCTGTCTCCGACGAGGGTGACATTGGAGTAGACAGTAGTCTTTCTGAAGATGATGTTCTGGTGCTTTGATGGGTTTGGGAGTTTGGGGTGTGGTGGTAAGGGTGGCATTGCTGGCAGTACAGTCCAGACGGAGTGTGCCGTATAGTCTTTGCAAAATGTGCTGTACACAGCTGTTGCGAAGAAGGATTGTGGTGGAAGCTGAAGAACTGGGCAAGCAGCAGCAGTCTTCTGTGGAGAAAGATGGGGACTTTGAGCAACAGGAACGTCACCTTCAGCATGATCTAGTGCTTCAGCGTCTGTGTAACAAGGCAGGCATGGG
>NW_025972427.1:0-9707 GCF_021869965.1 Rhincodon typus
GCCGAAGGGCCTGTACTGCGCTGTAATGTTCTATGTTCTATGTTCTATTATGGCACAGATTTTGCCGTAGTAATGACATTCAAACTACTGCTATGTCATGTCCTGGCTGCTCTGAAATTGACTGCAAAGTCTGTGGCCCACGCATGTGCAGTTAAATGCAGGGAACCAAAAGTGGCTATCAGTGATCCAACGCTTTCCCATATGGTGAACAATTGAAGTTTTCCTTGACTGTAAAACAAGAGAAACCACTGAGTACCTGAGTGCTTGCCATTTATGCTATTAGTTTCACATAAGCTCACCCAAAAATAATACATTGTTGAATCAAGTCTAATCAGGCTCTGGGCAGCATAATAAGGTTATAATTTCTGACAAAGTGATCACTTGCCCTGGAAAACTCATTTTATGTTTGTATAATGTAATTTTTAATGCTAAAAAAAACTATTTTATAAAATAGGTATTTACAAGAAAAAGGAAAAGTTAATAAAAAAGTTATATGTTCACTTTGTATTAGAAACAGCCAGCATAAACTCGAGATGGCTCTTGTCCTGGTGGTATCTTCATAAATCTGTTTCGTTCCCAGCTTTTTGACCATGATTATAAAGAAATTAATTCATTTCAAACAACTGTTTTTCTGCTGATCAAATTGTCCAAATTTTTGCTGTTTATTAAAAGAAAAATATTAGACAACTGTGAAATTATAAGGATTGAATGTATCCCTTCTAATTTTCTCTGCTGTATTTTGTTCATTGACAATATAATGTCAATGGCAGGATTCAAAGTTTATTTACTCTTTGAATGCCTTTAATTGTGCATTGTTCTGACTGGCCATTTAGGGTGTGTTTTTGTAATGCTGTAGCTTACCATTGTTATCTTGCTCTTGATTTAAACAAGTCAGGAAAAAGGAAATATTGTGAGAACGATATGACACTTGTGAATCTTCTAATATAATTAGTACCTTTTACCATGGGCTTGGTTTACTAAATTAATCTATGTGTTTGTAAAAGATGAAAAGTAATGATGAAGAAATGATGATGCTGTCACAATTCCAATGAAAAAGAAGTGATTTCTTTGGTTGGACTGAATCAAAAAGTGTTAACTTCTTTCATTACAGAAGTTTATCATTTCAGGTGTTGCTGCCACTTTCAGGAATATAAATGTGTGGAATGAGAAGATCCATTCTTAGTCTTTCAGCAGAATGTCAGTCCAGATAATCTATATGCCTTACCCAATGATTTCCTCTTCCCCAAGTCAAAATTGCATCCAACACAGTTTAGATTTAAGCTTAAACAACAAATCTTTATCCTTTTTGTGCAAATCAATAGTCGTTGCACCAGATAACAAATCATTCCACAAGTCATCTAATCCTGGGAGAGATAAATGTCCTTTTCCTCAACTTGAAAGCCTGTCCTCTGAATATACCCTTCCCATGCAGCTCAGAAAATCAGTGTTATCTCATTGTTTGGAAGCAACCAAATCATAAAACTTCTCACTTTTAATCATTATAGCTCTAATCATCTGCATTTGAAGCACATGTCCTTCATTCTTAGCCTTGGGTATAAACCTATTTTTCACTACATTTGTCTTAGACTGTAAGATGTAATGTTCTGGGATGATGACTGAGTGATTCAGTTACATCAGAAATGCATCAGTAAGAGCTAATAGAATTAAGCACAAGAAATTGTTAATTGACCACCACTTATTAATTATACTCAAGCCTTTAATTATTTATGTGGACTAGCGGACCAAAGACTATAATTAACTGGAACATTTTACACCTGAAAGAAGCCATCAATTATAAAGTTAGGCACACACTGCAATACAATTTATTGTTATATACATAATTGTATTTGTGGTAAATATACTCTGCATGTTTGGTATAAATTCACTGAACAAATAGCCCTTTTTTATGTATTGATAGTAATAGGAGCTTTTAAATGCTCAAAGAAAGCATTTTGGAAATCAAATGTAACTTTCTAATGGAAGCTTACCAACCTGAAATATTAGCCCTTGCTTCTGTCTCTTGTTGGCCACTCCCTCATAGGCTGAGTATTTTCTGTTAATATTTTAGATTTCCAGCATCTTTTTATTTTGCCTTTGTTCCTGTTTCCTTTGTCTGAAGGCACTGTCTGCAAAAAAAAATGTGCTTTGTTAAAACTATAACCTTTTGCAGCTTCCTGTTAATACCTTTAGCATATTGAGGTTTGAAAATGAAAACAAAAGTGATGGTTCCTTCTGTTCCCAACAATGATCTCTACTGGATGAAACTGAGTCTCAGTAGGATATATTTGCATCATCGATAGCCATGGGTCAGGTGCCAGAAGACTGGAGGGTGGCTAATGTAGTGCTATTATTTAAGAAAGGTAGTAAGGAAAAACCCGGGAACTACAGACCTGTGAGCCTGACATCAGTGGTGGGTAAGTTGTTGGAGGGGATTCTGATGGACAGGATTTACATGCATTTGGAAAGGCAAGGACTGATTAGGGATAGTCATCATGGCTTTGAATGTGGGAAATCATGTCTAACTAACTCGATTTATTTTTTTGAAAAAATGACAAAGAAGATTGATGGTCAGAGTGGTAGATGTTGTCAATATGGACTTCAGCAAGGCGTTCAGCAAGGTTCTGCATGATAGACTGGTTAACAAGGTTAGATCACATGGAAGCAAGGGGGAGCTAGCCAATTGGATACAAAGTTGGCTTGAAGGTAGGAGACAGAGGGTAGTGGTGGGGGGTTATTTTTCAGACTGGAGGTCTGTGACCAGCGGTGTGCCACAAGTTTTGCCGCTGGGTCCACTGCTTTTTGTCATTTATATAAATTATTTGGATGTGTATATAGGAGATATGATTAATAAGTTTGCAGATGATGCCAAAATTGGTGGTGTGGCAGACAGTGAAGAAGGTTACCTCACAGTATAATAGGATGTTGGGACAATAGGCCGAAGAATGACAGATGGAGTTTAACTTAGATAAATGTGAGGTGTTGCATTTTGGAAAGGCAATTCAGGGCAGAACTTGTACAATTAATGGTAGGGCCCTGGGGAGTGTTGCCGATCAAAGAGACCTAGTGGTGCAGGTGCATAGCTCCTTGAAAGTGGACTCACATGTAGACAGGGTGGTGAAGAAGGCATTTGGCACACTTACCTTTATTGTTCAGTGCACTGAGTATCGGAGTTGGGCTGTCATGTTGCGGTGTACAGGACATTGGTGAGACCACTTTTAGAATATCGTGTTCAGTTCCGGTGTGCCTGCTATAGAAAAGATATTGTTAAACTTGAGAGGGTTCAGATAAGATTTACAAGGATGTTGCTGGCATTGGAGGGTTGGATCTATAGAAGAGGCTGAATAGGCTGGGGCTTTTTTCCCCTGGAGCATCAGCGGCTCGGGGTGACCTTACAGATGTTTATAAAATCCAAAGGGGCATGGACACGGTGAATAGCCAAGGTCAAAATCCCAGGGTCGATGAGTCCAAAACTAGAGGGCATAGGTTTAAGTTGAGATGGGCAAGATTTAAAAAGGACCTGAGGGGCAACGTTTTCATGCAGGGTTGTATGTGTATGGAATAAGCTACCAGAAGATGTGTTGGAGGTGGGTACAATTACGACATTTAAAAGGCATTTGGGTGGGTACATGAATAGGAGGGGTTCAGAGGGATGTGGGCCAAATGTTGACAAATGGGACTGGATCAGTTTAGAATATCTGATCAGCATGGACCATTTGGAACGAAGGGTCTGTTTCCATGCTGTATAACTCTGACTCTGTGAGGGTAGCATTCAATTAAATACGAACTTGGAAGAAAGGGTTGTAAGTGTATTGCAAATAGAATTTACCTTGAAGTTTGTAAGATAACGTATTATTTTTACATACGTATGAACATAAGAATTAGCACCAGAATTTGGCATTTTGGATCCTTGAGTATGCCTCGCTTTCCAATTAAGATCGTGGCATATCTGCTTGTGGCCTCAATTCCACATTCCAGATCACCCTGATCACCGTTGACTCCTTTGTTAGACATGAACCTATCTCCCTCTGGCTTGGTATTCAATATTCAATGACCCCACTTCTACCACTTCCCGGTGAAGAGAATTCCAAAGACTCATGACATTCTGAGAGAAAAATATTTTTCCCAATCTCCATTAAGTGGGACACCCATTTATATGCTGCTCCATAGATTTGTTGAGTGATTTTTATGATCCTCAACATGAAAATGAAATATTTTCCCATATTTGTTTTTATGCATGTAAGAAATGTGCAGCATTGTTAACTCTCTATTCAATAATGTGTTTTGCACTAAAATAAAAAAAGAGCACCTTTTGGCCACCATTCTCTTATTTTCAAGTGCTACTCTTGGCAACATCACCAAAGGGCCAGCATGCACCACCTTGACAACTAACTCTTATAGCTGCTTGATGACGATGCCAGTATCAAAAGCAGGGCACCTGCTAACTACTTTAGATGCCACATACCCTATCACTCAGATTGGTCTCTTCACCATCAGCAAAAATGAAGCCAGTGCATAGCTAACAAATAGGATTGGCTGCATGTCCAGCATATTGTGCAGATGGAAGGATGCTGACAGCATAATTGCAGCTCTGACTGAGAATACCAACTTGTGCAGGTTCATCATTTCACCTTGTGTCTTTTTGAAACAGTCAACACAAAATTATGATCCTCACTGCAACTTGAAAAATCTTTCTGCTACTCCCCAATTTTTACTCCCCAAAAATGTTGAATGAGGTGGTAGTGTTGCCTGACCATTGTAAGCAAAACGCTGATTTCTCATGTAAGACTACACAGCAGTTTAATGGATTGTCTTCTAATAAGGGATTATTTAGATATAACAAAGGATTTGGGAAGAGTTACATTTGAGGATTCTGTTTGAAGCAAAATATATTTGCAAAAGATTTGTTTGAAGAAAGGCACTCAGATGAAAGGTAGTTAAAATAATCATTTCCCTGGAGTATAAATAATATGCAGCTCATTAGCTCATCTCAGTCATGCTTGAAGACACCCATCTATTGCCCTGGCAGCTCCCTGGCCCCCAGGTGCTCAACATGCTTTATCTGTTTTACAGTCAGGTTGTCAATGGAGGGAGATAAATAGTACAGACAAAGACATATATAGTCAGTTTTATTTTTAAATAAGTGGAAGTTTTCAAAGGCAGTTTCAATCATTTGCTTCAGCATTAAAAAAATCTTGTTGCGGGAAGGAATTCCTTTATTTTGCAAACCTTTTCATCTGTTTTGTCCTTGTGATCTTTCTTGGGTATCAGAGGAAAATAACAGAAGTAGTCCATCCAGCTGCTAAGACCTCTGCAGCTATTCCGGAAATTATGGCCCAGCTCTATATATTCCCCAATATCACATGTTGATTTATAATTTGATCAACAGAAATTGAAGAATCTCTGAATGAAAGTTTTCACGCAGGATTACATTGGATATATGTCACAGAATACGCCATTCAACTCAACCAGTCCATGCTGCTGTTTATGCTTCATTTGAATCTCCTCCCATTTTTGTCATCTTAGTATAGTAGTTGGGACATCATTTTGGCTGTGCAGGACATTGGTGAGGCCACTTTTGGAATCCTGCGTACAATTCTGGTCGCCCTTCTATAGGAACAATGTTGTTAATCTTAAGATGGTACAGAAAAGTTTTGCAAGAATGTTGTCAGAACTGGAGGGTTTGAGCTACAGGGAGAGGCTGAATAGGCTGGGTCTTTTTTCCCTGGAGCATCAGAGGCTGAGGGTTGACCTTGTAGAGGTTTATAAGATCATGAGGGACATGGATTGGGTGAATAGCCAGTCTTTTTCCTAGGGTGGGGAGTCTAAAATGAGAGAGCACAGGTTAAAGTGAGAGGGGAAAGATTTAAGATGGACCTGAGGGATAACTTTTTCTCATAGAAGGTGGTGCATGGATGGATTGAGCTGCCAAGGGACATGGTGGAGATGGGTACAATTATAACGTTTAAATGGCATTTAGATAGGTATATGAATAGGAAGAGTTTAGAGCAATATGGGCCAAATGCTGGCAAATGGGACTTGGTCAGATTGGGACGTCTGGTTGGTGCTGATTAGTTGCACTGAAGGGTCTGTTTCTGTGCTGTATGACTCTATCCAAATCTACCATTGTAACCATCTATTCCGTTCTCCCTCAAACGGTTACTTTATTTCTCCGTGAGTGCATCAGCATCTCTGTGGCAGCAAGTTCAACATTCTCACCACTCTTTGGTCAAAGAAGTTAATTCTTTTGAATTCTTTATTGGATTTCTTGAGTACTGCTTTACACTGGTGGCCTTTGGTTCTGCTCTACCCCAGAAAGGGAAACCTTTAGGGTATCCTTTATCATTTTAAAGATCTTTCTTAGGTTGTTTCTCATGTTGCTTTTTCCATAAGAGACCTAGATAGTCATTTATTTCCTGATATAAGAAGAGATAGGAAAGGAAGTACATTTGTTGAACCATTAGAGTTCAGACACCTACAGTTAAAACAATGCAGAATCAGGTTTCATACATTATCTCACTTCACAATCCAGTTGGCCGCACTTCACAATTTCATTATAAGTACAGGATATGCACGCAATTCATGTACTCATTCTAACTTTAAACATTACGATCAATGCAAACTACCCAGAATCATAGCATGTTCAAATAGACATGATGGATAAATAATAACATGGAGTCAGAAAAATACGCTTAAAACTTCTTAATCTCTTCTGATCATCCTTACCATTGTTCCATTACAAATTCTATTGCTGTAAACATAAGGGGTCAGATTTTCATTTTCCAGACCGTCAAAAATATAACTGTTGAAGTGCATACATCGCGTTGACTCTTCATCTGAGAAGGCATTCTACTATTAGATCTACCAACATCATATATCCCACAATTAGAAGAAAGCTGTTTGAACTCATCACATGCTGATCTCACAGATATCCAAGGACAATGAGTTACTTCAGTAATGTGAATGCTTGGGCAGATAAATATGTTTGTATCCTCACTCTTAAAAACCTGACTCTAATTCTTGGGCTAGAATCATAGAATCCCCACAGTGTGGAAACAGGCTCTTCAGCCCAACGAGTCTACACTGACCTTCCGAAGACCATCCCACCTGGACCAATCCCTCTATCCTATCCCTGTAACCCTGCATTTCTCGTGGCTAATGCACCTAACCTTTGCATCCCAGTACACCATGGGCAATTTAGTGTGGTCAATCCACCTAACTTGCACATCTTTGGACTGTGGGAGGAAACCAGAGTACCCGGCAGAAACCCAAGCGGACACGGGGAGAATGTGCAAACTCCATGCAGACAGTTGCCCGAGGTTGGAATCAAACCTGCTACTTGTCCTACTTCTGGATTTCCTGTCAATGGAAATTGTTTTCTCTCTCTTCTCTAATATTCCCTTTCACACCTTGAAAACTTTAATCAAGTCACTCTTTAACCTTGAAAAGAATTCCCAGAGAAATTCGATTCTAACATGTATAATATCTCCCAATAATTAAATATCTCAAATCCTGGTATCATTATAATAACTTCACATTGCACATTCTCCAAGGCCAGAATGTCCTCAAGCTTTGATGCCGAGAACTGCCACATGCCAGGGAGTACTCCAGATTTGGTCTAATTCTGAAACACTCAGCTTCCTAAGAATCAGGAACCTCAAAATCGATGAGGTAATGTATTAGTCACAAATCAACATTGATTGTCTAGTTGAAGTCTGCACATATACAAGAGATGATTTGAGGAGAAAATGTTGGGGATGCTGTTTTCATGAACACTGTTACAATTCTTAACTTCAAATCTGAGATTGAGATCTAAGGTACAGTAATAAAGTTAGTAATTATCTGGTTAAAATCTTCTAGATTTGTGACCATAAAATGGAAACACCATCATGCTCATTCTGGGCCAATCTGGCATGACCTTGCCAATATGGAGGAAGTGTTTATGATAATAGCCTTTGTGTGTAGAAGTATGTATCAGTTATTTAGAGAAGCTTGAGCCAATTTATGCTTGCTGTCTTAAACAATGTGGTATCTTGGAAGTTCAGGTTGCCCTTGTGGCTTTAACTTTAATTAATGGCAGATAATTATCGAGATTCTTGGAATTCTACTTTGGCGCAAGTTCAAAAGCCCCATATGTCAATACAAATCATAATGTGTGACTGTAGCATCTAATAAAAGAGTAAAAGAAAAAGTAGCCCTAAAGAATATCTTAAGAGAAACATGTGAAAAAAATACCCTGATGGCAACTGTTTGGTCTGGCTAGCAGGCCAGATATTACCAAGGGTATTGGCGGAATAACAATGATGGAAGAATGAATGCTGGCAATATGCTACCCTAAGACGCAAGTGCTGTCTCTCTCGTGACACCCCAGTAATCCTTGCTTTCTGTTGGAGGACAGATGGCTGGATTTTTGTAATGTTCTGCAAGCCCCATCAAACACTAGCATCGACAAGAATAATGCAGCAGTATGAGCTTCTATGGCAGTGTGACTTGAGCCTGAACTTCCAATGCACCACTAAAATATTGAATACCCTTCTGTGATGGGTGCTAAGACATCAGTTCTTTAAAAGCTGCATTGTGGTTGTTCTCTCAAGTATTTTTGTGTTGGTCACAATTTCCACACGAGGAGAAATGGGCTCCTAACTTCATACAAATTCCTGGGTCGAATTGCTGCTGGATCTTTCTATAGTTTTTGACAGTCCTGTCACTGCACCAAGCACTTCAATGTACACAACTATTTGTTTTTTTACTACAGACCAGTCCAAAAAAGTCCTCATTCAAGTCCTTTCCACCAGAACCAGTGTGTAGTAAACCTCTGATGAGTTATTACCTGTGCCAGCTTTCTCCCCATTTTTGGAGGTTCTGATGGAAGAAGAATATTTTGGATTAGGTAGGAGCCCTCCTGCTTCTCCTGGCTCCCTAGTAGTTCCCTGCCTCCCCCTCAAGGCTGACCTTGCCTTCCTGTAGCTGCCAGGTTTACCATGGGCAGATTTAAACTGACAACAACCGAGGCTTCCAGCTTCGCTGAGATAGCAAGATCTGCAGATGCTGGAGTCAGATTCAACACAGTGCAGAGGTGAAGGAACACAACAGGTCAGGCAGCATCAGAGGAGCAGGAGAGTTGATGTTTCAGGTCAGTACCCTTCTTCAGAAATGGGGAGGGGGAATGGAGCTCAGAAATAAATAGAGGAGGGGTGGGGCAGGGGGAAGGTAGGTGGGATCGTGATCAGTGGACACAGGTAGGGAGTGGTAGGGATTGTTCAGTGGGATGGGTGGGGCGGATAGGTGGGAAAGAAGATGGATAGGTTGTGTTGGGGGTGGGGGGAATGAGAGGGAAGTTTGGATGTGGGATGAGTCCGGGAGATTTTGAAACTGGTGAATTCTATGTTAAGGCCATCGGGCTTTAGGCTCTCGAGGTGGAATATGAGGTGTTGCTCCTCCAGTTTGCGTGTGATGTAATTGTGGCACTGAAGGAGGCCCAGGATGGATTTGTCACCAAGGGAGTGGGAGGGGGAGTTAAAATGGTCGGCGACCGAAGATGTTGTTGATTATAGAGTACAGAGAGCAGATGTTCCATGAAATGGTCCCCGAGTCGGTGCTTGGTCTCAGCGATGTGGCCTCAGTCACAAAGGGTAAAATCATAGAATGTCTACAGTATGAACGTAGAACATAGAACATAGAACATTACAGCGCAGTACAGGCCCTTCGGC
>NW_025972428.1:0-9707 GCF_021869965.1 Rhincodon typus
AGCTCAGCAGGTCTGGCAGCATCTGTGAAGGAAAAATCAGAGGTAACATTTCGGCTTTGGTGACCCTTCCCCAGAACAGTGAAGGGTCACTGGAGCCAAAACATTAACTCTGATTTTTCCTTCACAGATGCTGCCAGACCTGCTGAGCTTTTCCAGCAATGTTCTTTTTGTTCCTGATTTATAGCATCCACAGTTCTTTCAGTTTTTATTAACTTTAGTTAATTCATTTTGTGCCATTTGATCAGTTTCCATCCCTATTAGATTTTAATAGGCTAATATCTTCCATTCAAATAGTGCCTTTAATACAGTAAGTTGGTCCTTGACATTTTACAGGAGGTTTGCTTCAAATTTTATTCGATAAATTAGGAGATAAACAGGCGAAAACAATAAGTAATAAGGATCATGTTAAAGTTGGACTAAGACAGAAATACTGTGAATTCAAGTGCATTAATTCTAGATGGCTAAAAGCTACATCTCAAATAGTGGAGTGATTGAAACAGAGGATGTGAAAGTGCCCTGAATTCAAGCAGTGGAGAGATTCTGCAACTTTTTAGGACTGGACAGCGAAATGGAATTAAGGAATAACCAAGCCACAGAGGGGTTTGAAAATGAGTAAGAATTCTAAAACTAAGGCATTGTTGGAGTGGGAGTCAATGTAGGTTGTGAGTAAAGAAATGAGGGGAATTTGGAGAGAGTTAGGATATGGACAACACAGTATTGGAAGAGTTTAAATTTAATTAGGATGGAAGATGGAGTTCAGACAGGCGATTATTCAAATTGCCAGGTGTACGACAATAGGCCAAGATGTGTAGGTGCAAGCAGACAGTATTGCGATGTAGGCAGAAATTTACCTCTGGGTCAGATATAAAACTAAGGATCTGAATAATCTGGTTCAGCAGTAAGCAACAGTTGCCAGCTGAAACAAAAACAAACATTTGTGGATAGAAAGCTCTAGTCTAGTGACGCTTCAGAACTAGAACTGTCCTGGAAATATTAACTCTGCTCTCTCTCCTCAGATGCTGCCAGACCTACTGAGTTTCTAAAGCAATTTTTGGTTTTGCTTCAGATTTCCAGCATCACAGTTTGGACTTATTTTAATTGCCAACATCAAGTCAGAGATTGTACCTGGAATTGATATCAAGTTGGATTAAATTTTTACCTGTCAGCATCTGGTGGAGGACAAGCAGTTGACAATTAAGAGATTAAGGAAGGGTGAATAGTAGTAATGGTAAGGTACATCTGAATGCTAACATATACTACTCAGTAATTACCCGTAGCTGTAAAATAGAATACGTTTGCAACTGGCCTTTGAACAATCTCTTGGTATATGAAGATACAGCTTTCCCACCTGTTGCTGGATTAATACTGGCTGCTATGTGAAAGTGGCAGAGTGAATTCGCATGTAGAGGTGAATTTCTATGGACTTCATGTGCATCCTGCTGATGGGGTAAATATCCACTGTGTGCAATAAGACCAGACGATCTCCTCCTCCCTATACGAAAGGATCTGATATTCAGCTGAAAAGAAACAAAAACTAAAACATTAACAGCAAAATTTCTGAACAAAATCATTTTTGTTAGGTATTAACATGGTGATTACAGTTTACTGGAATATTTTCCCTCCCTTCAGAGAAAAGTGCTGAGAATTCATTATTGTAAACTTCCTCACACCTCTAAGGCATTCTATACCTTTTCCCGATTGGAAACGTTCCTCTTCAGGTTGTTGGTTGTGAAGACAGATTCAGACCACTGAGTGTGGCCTTCTCCAGAAAGCAAAGTATCGCTTGGAAGTAAAGTCTCTGCCCATAACCGACAAACATTGTCCTTGCAGCAGGTCAGCAGAACATTACATGTGAGACCCCTGCTATGAAGGAAAAGTCAGGAACTCAAATTAGATCAATTACTGAGATTATCTCAAACTTTTAAAGAGGGCATAAACTATGATTGAAAATACTGCAAATTCTATGAGGTTGAGATCAACATTTACCAATGCACTGGCCACCAGCAATATGTTACATTTATGTGGCTAACAGCAAATCAGATGCTACCGATTTTGTTTTGATGAGTAAGTAGAAAATGATTTATAGATACTATCTGGCATCTATAGTATGAGCTCATATTTACACAGCATACGCTTTTCCAAGTTTAAGTCATTTGTGCTTTCTTTCAGCTCAACGCTCAGATGATAAGCTGCATGTGCTACAATTTATAAATTCATGCCTGAATATCAATATTGGATTAAACAGAAAGTAGGTGAACTCTGTCACTGAATGGTGGTATAGGCTCTTTAACTAAAATACAAAGTTCAAATATATTATACAATATGCTAAGGAACAACACTAGATACAGTTGCAGAGTTCCCTGGATTGCCTAAGCATCAGGCAGGGGTGTTAATGCTATACAATATTCCGTGACTGTTTCAATACCACCAGAGATAAACAACAAGATAGTTGCTTGGTAGTAGAGAACGTGAATATTGCTGAAAAGAAGCATGTTGACAAAGATTTTTGCCTTTCATTCATCGGGACCAAGACAGGCATACCAAATTTCGAACAATCACCAGAAATTTATGTTACATGAGAAAAGGGTTTGCTGTCTGCTACCCAAATTGATTATGATTGTAAGGTATTATCATGGAGAAAGCAATTAGCAAATATGGACTCCTGAGTAATTCAATAAAGGTATCTGGGCCACCCAGTCATGGAACATGACCTAACAGCAGACATTTCGTTTTGGATTTACGTACGATAGGTTGAGCACTGTGCATACTCTATTTATTATGAATTGTCCAGGAACGTGTCTGATTTGATCGGCTAATTGTTGGGGATATGGCTTAAGTATTTGGCATTGCACTGACAATGAAATTCAAACATAACCCTGCACAATTGTATGGTGGGCAGATGTTCTTTGGACTGATGAATGGAAATTACCTCTTCTGCCATCACTGCGTAGTCGTAGCTTGAAACAGCTTGGTTACACATTGTTCAAAAATCAGTGCATGAATTTCATTGCTGATACAATGTCAGTTATGTCCATTCCACGTACTGATCAAATCAAACAGCATGTCTCTTCAGTTGCTCGTAATAAGCAGAGAGGCACTCAACCAGTCCATCCTTGCAAATCCACAAAACATCTGTTAGATATGGTTCCTTGATTGTTCAGCAAGTGCTACCCAATAGTGAGTGCACAAAAAAAAATACGAACACCAAATTCAGAAAATAAATTAGGCTTCTCAAGTGGCCCACTTACACTTGTTAGAAGCAACATATATCCATAAGCAGGGACCCACATACTGCAAACAAAAGGAATGACTTCAAGCCTTCCATCTTTTGTTTTTGAATTACCTGGAAGCTTGAAGAGCCTACATTGCCATTGACAAAGCAACAGACAAGTTCTCTGCCATAGCTAGAATCCTACAACAATACAGTATGGAAGAAGCCCTTTGCCTACTGCGTCTGTATCACTAAAAAAATACATTATACCTACACTGTCCCACAGTCTTGAACTTTAAGATATTTCAAGTGACCATTCAAATACTTTTAATGCTTGAGGTTTCTCACTTTATCTACACTCCCAGGAGGGCATTCCAAACCCTTACTGGTCTCTGGTTTAAAAAAAACCTTTCCTCAAATCCCCTCTGAACCTCTACCTTTCATGTTCAGTTTACAACCCCTTGTTTCTGACCATTCAACTAAGGGGAACAGCTGTTTTCTATCCACCATGTTCATGCCCCTTTGACCTCATACACCTCTATCAGGTCCTCTTACAAATTTCTCTGCTCCAAAGAAAATAACCCGAGCTTATCCAGTCTCTCAGCAGAAACGTTCCAACCCAGGCAACATCCTGATCAATCTCTCTGTACTCCAAGTGCAATAATCATTTCACTCCTACGATGACCAGAGCTGCACACACTACTCCAGCTGTGGCCTAACCGAACTTGTGCACAGCTCTAACATGACCTCCCTGCTTTTATAATCTACGCCTCAACTGATAAAGGGAAACATCCTATGTACCTTCTTAAATTGCCAACCAATCAGTACCCTTTTCTCCTTCAGTTAAATTTTTGTGCACATTGGAAACCGAGCATTCTTCCATTTGTCCTGATGAGTGCAAGACAAAAAACTTCTGCAAGATGCCTTTAACGTTGCTGAAGAGTGTGGAAAGTAGTGGCACAATTTAAAGCCATACCATGAAAAATAACACTGCAATGTGATGTTAGGTTCCAGAGTTTAGAAAAAGGGGGCTCACTGGGAAAAGTCACTGATAGGTGTTAAATATAAACTATTAGATAGAAAAGATAAGCTTAATACCGAACAAAAACAAATCCCAAAGAATTGCGGATGCTGGAAATCAAAATCAAAAATTGCTGGAAAAAATTCAACAGGTCTGGCAGCATCTGTGGAGAGAAAGCATAGGTAATGTTTCAGTTCTGAATTTCTGAAGGGTCACTAGATCCCAAACATTAGCTCTGCTTTCTCTCCACAGATGCTGCCAAACTGCGGAGTTTTTTCAGCATTTTTTGGCTTTGTTTTCAGCTCAAAATTACTTTATATTTAAGAAAACAGGGTGGTACAACAAGTTAAGTTGACAAATGAAAAATAAACTCAAAACATGTTGACAGAATTGCCTTTTGGAGTAATTTGTGAAGCAACAGTGGAGAAAAAAAATTAAAGGCCTTGTGAAATACAGCTTTTTTTTTGCAGTCTCAAACTTGATGTTTCAAGATGAACTTGATCATTGAGATCGCCAAACGTTTGCCATCAGTTAATATCAGCGCTAATCAGACCATCACTACTGCAAGTACTGTCAAGACATACTAACCTTGGCATGTACTTGCTGGTCTTCCGCCAAGAAAATCCAGTAACAGCCCTAGGATGGGCTAAATATATAAAAGAAAAATCGATATCTCCTTCTTTCTTGTCCATTGGTGTTGCTGGTGCCATCACTGCTGACTGCCAGCTGCTGGAATTATACCACACTTTCACAAGACAGTCATCCTGGGTGGATAGAATAGGAGAGGAGAGACAGAACTTGACCGATTTTGAACATCGACCTAAAGCATATTCTTCATCCAGCATTAATGCAAGGTATATTTATCCAAATGTAGTAAATATATCTTGCACCTTCTACACCACCATATTTCAAGATTTAATCACTAGGTGTAATAATTAAAAACTTTCAGACACAAATTAATCAATAGTCATTGCCTTCTACTCCCATTTCAAGCTACCTTCTCAAAGCATGTAAGAGACACATTTCATGCACCAAATAGTTGAGGGACTCCTTCTGTGCAGATTATGTTTTCATCAAATATTGATCACCAGGCCCGTCAAGGTTCTTCGTTCGTAACAAATCATTGAAACTACAATAACTGGCATTTAAACAGCATTTTCAGAGCTGGACTTTCACAAGAAAATGGTGGGAAGTTGTGTTGAAACAGCTCCCTGATGCATTCGCACTTCTGGGAAACATTCGTAGAGTGGTCTAGGAACTGGATTGAGCACCAAGTCCGGAAATGTTAAGAACTAAATCCAATTCATGCCCAACTTTGTGCCAGTAATCTATTGACATCTCTGAGGAAGACCCTGCTTTGTGCTCAGGCTACCAAGTGTCAGCAGCAGTTCAATGCCCCAGTGATTGGGAGACCGTGACGCTAAAGCTGTTAATGTATCTGCCCGAGGGAGGATTTCACTTTTATCCCGATGCCACTACAGTCTTCGGGAATCTTCAGTACAATCCTTTTATGTTGGTCAGCAAGTCATAATCACAGGCCTGTTTCAGTAGCATCTGCCTTTCCTGGTGGAGCTCTGTTCCTTGAAGCCTCCAGCTTTGCGATATTGCCCATCATTTTCAATTAAAGAAAAATTATACTGTTGCTGGCAAGTAGCAGTTTAAGGGACTCATTCAGTTCTCCTGCCAGGGTCCTGGAGTCCACAGGACAATTCAGTCCTTAAATCAGATAAAATATCCCAAGATCCTTCAGAGTTGGACAAAAATGTATGTGAGACTACAGAAAGTAACCACAAACTTGATCAAATTGGGTTAAAAGGAGGGCAGGGGTGGAAAGAGAAGGAGAGAGATAATGGGGAGAAAGTTCAAAGTTAAAATCCTACACACATTCTACAGGTGTCCTAAAAACATTCAAAAAAGTGGAACACTGGGAAGCATGCACAAACAAAGTCAAAAAGAACAGAGGCCTGGGACATTATAGAGCTGAAAGTTAGAGATTAGGAGAGGCTTTATCTTGAAAACTTTTAAGAAACAGGGTCTCAAGTTTAAAATCAGATATGCCTGTGGTGACAAGCAAGCAAGGCTTGGTGGTACATCACGGGAAAAAAAAAGAACAAGATGATTTGAAAGTTTAGCCTAAATAGCTGTTAGACAAGCAGGCCAAAATCAGCAGTTAACTAGACTAGAGGTAACTTAAGCATTGATGAGCGTTTCAGCCACTAGTAGATTCAAGCAGTGCCAGAATTGGTTAGGCTCACAAAGTAAATAATTTCGGAGATAGAGAAGCTACGTGGTCTCAAGTTCAGCATGGCATTTAATGGGGATGTGAAAAACTAATTTAACCCAAGGCTAGCTGGACAGGGGTGGAATCAGTGACAAGAGTACAGGTGAGAGACACAGGTCTGGAGAAAAAATAAACTTCAATATCCTCACTGTTTTAACTGGAACAAATTGCAACTTATGTGATGCTATCAATAGTGAGAATTTTTTAATGAAAAAGATGAGACTGGAGAAAATTAATACTCCAAGTAAGAGGAAGATGTCCAACACTGACTAAAATACAGTCAGACACCCAAACGCAATTTGAAATGGTGGCATGGTGGAAAGCAGGGCTGACAAGGATGTTGAAGGGTCTAGGCCCAAAACGTCAGCCTTCCTGCTCCTATGATGCTGCTTGGCCTGCTGTGTTCATCCAGCTCTACAACTGGTTATCTCAGATTCTCCAGCATCTGCAGTTCCTACCACCAACTGTTTCATGGTACTGGTATGGGTTGCTCTTCAGCACCAACAGATCAAATTTTAAGATTCAGCCGCAGAAACAGTTTGGCTTGAAATTCATACTTAATTATTTTTCTTCTTTCCACACATTTAAATATCAACTTCATTTTTCCCCATCTATCACTATGTCTCTTAAGCCCATTTTATTGTTTATTCTGGTCCCTGCAGAATTCTGTCAAGGAATGGGACGGGAAATTTGTGTCTTGTGGTGGTATCTCACTTGAGATAGTGGAAATGGTGGTATCTGCTCCAGAGGTGGTGGGGTGGGAAGTGAAGACAAAGGGGATCCTATCACTGTGGTGAGAGGGAAAAGGTGAGTAGAGCAGAAAATGGGTTGGATATGGATGAGAGCCCAGTTAATAAGGTGTTTTAGCTAACTAAATGGAATTGAATCGTCAATGCATAATTCTCCAGAAAATTCCATGAACACATTTTCAGCTTGGGCAAAAATTAAGCTTTTAGTGGTAAAAATTTTTGTGAAAACATGAGTGCTTAATTTCCAATTTCTCAATTCAACTATTTCAACTTCATGGGAATCTTAGAGCATTGCTAGCTTCCATTATTCAAGACAAACTCAAACAAACCACTCAGAACATAGCAAACATTGTCAGTGGTCTACATCAAAGAAAAATACAAATACCTTTCCCACTGTTGCGAAAAATTCACCATCTGGAGACACCTTTAATAGATGGATGGGAGATGCAGTTCTGTGGGGGAAAAAGTGCAGAACAACATTCACATCAATCGAAAAACTAACACCCAAGTCCAATTCTAAAATGGGAAAAGAAATCATGCGTCTAAGTAGATGGGTGAAATGTTGGGAAAACACAAGAAAAAAATTGCAATGCATAAAAACAAAGAAATAAAATACACCAAGATCAAACAAAATTACATCACAGTTATTGGTCTACAAAAAACAGCACACTTGGCATGACCAACAATGCATTCACAGTTGTCCCTACAAATTTTGTAAAATAGGAGTAGTATAACCATATCAAAACTTGCGAATGAGATGAAACTTGAAGCTTGTAAGCTGAGAACAGTACTGAACTTAAAAGGACAGAAATTGGTGGCAAGAGTGAACAGGTGGCAGAAGTATTCAATGCAGAGAAATAGGAGATGATGCATTCTGGTAGGAAGGGCATGGAAAGACAAAACAAGATAAAGGATACAATTCCAAAGAGGGTGCAGGAGTGGAGGGACTGGAGCGCAGATATATAAAAATCATAGAAGGTCACAGTAGAGATTGAGAATGGCTAAAAAACATACAGTGGCTTACATTTTCTAATGGGGCTTAGAGCACAAGAGTTAGATGGCTGTGTTGAACTTGGATAAGACATTAACTTGGTCTCTGATGGAACACTGCAACCAATTCAGAGCGGTGCACTTTTGGATGGATATGAAGGCATTGGAGAAAATGCATAAAAGATTCATGAGAACTGCTACAGAGATTACGAACTTCAATTGTGAAGACAGATGGGAGAAGTTAAGAGTGCTTTCCTCGGTAAAGAGGCAGCTGGGGATGCAGGTATTCAAAAAAATCATGAGGCTTCTGGACTGAGTAGATGGAGAAAAACTGTTCCTTCTTATGAAGGGATTAAGAATGAGAGGGTATGGACTTAAGTGGCAAAAGTGATAAAAGCATATAAGAGATTATATTCAAACATTAAGCGGTTAATGTCTGGAATGTACTGCTTGCAAGTGCATTGGTAGCAAGTTCAATCATGGCATTCAAAAGGCAATTAGACTGGTACCAGTAAATGAAAAACATGCAGAGTCACGGTGAGAAGGCTGGAGAACAGCCCTGAGAAAAAATGCTCATTTGGAATGCCAGTGCAGTCTCGATTGGATAAGTAGCTCATCCTGCAAGATGATAATTGTGCACTCCTTTGGGTGATCATGTAGCATTTTAAAACCTCCTTGGGACTTCATGAAGCTTCATCAATACAACATCTAAATATTATTTGCACTCCTGAACAAACTTAATTTACGTTTTGTTCCCATTGCTGGTGAAATCTCATACCACAGCATATCTTTCAGTTGACGAGTCTCTAATTTTTAATCCAAATAGTTCATATTTGAGCCTATGCAGTAACTTTTTTGTTACTCACTCACAGGATGTGGGTGACGCCAGCATTTATTGCCCATCCCTAATTTACACCAACAGCAAGGGATTCGTGGTCACCATTAAACTCAACTCCAGAGTTTTTTTTTTCAAATTATTGAATTCAAATTCCATCTGCCATCGCAGGATTTGAACCTAGATCCCCAGAACATTAGCTGGGTCACTGGATTAACAGTCCAGCAATAATACCACTAGGCCAACACCTCCCCATAAACTGGCATCATGAAGCACTTCATGCAAGTCTAATTCTGTTCCCAGACATTGCTGACAGTTAATTTTTCAGCAGGATTGAGCATAAACCATATTAACCTGATCAACATGCCTCAACGATACAGCAGGTGGTGGATTCAGTGAGGGAAGGAGGACCACAAGGAGGATAATTAGAGCAAGAGATAGTTTAAAAGAAAACCATACAAGTAGGAAATAAAAACTGAAAGAACTGCAGATGCTGTAAATCAGGAAACCAAACAGAAGTTGCTGGAAAAGCTCAGCAGGTCTGGCAGCATCTGTGAAGTAAAGATCAGTGTTAATGTTTTGGGTCTGGTGACCCTTACCTCTGATCTTTTCTTCACAGA
>NW_025972429.1:0-1900 GCF_021869965.1 Rhincodon typus
GGCGCCGATACAGTCATCAATGTAACGGAGGAAGAGGTGGGGTTTAGGGCCGGTGTAGGTACGGAAGAGGGATTGTTCCACGTAACCTACAAAGAGGCAGGCGTAGCTTGGGCCCATGCGGGTACCCATGGCTACCCCCTTTGTCTGTAGGAAGTGGGAGGAATTGAAAGAGAAGTTGTTGAGGGTGAGGACGAATTCGGCTAAGCGAATGAGGGTGTCAGTGGAGGGGGACTGGTCGGGCCTGCGGGATAGGAAGAAGCGGAGGACCTTTAGGTCATCTGTATGGGGAATGCAGGTGTATAGGGACTGGACGTCCATGGTAAAGATGAGGTGTTGGGGACCGGGGAATTGGAAGATCTGGAGGAGGTGGAGGGCGTGGGTGGTGTCACGGACATAGGTAGGGAGTTCCTGGACCAAGGGGGAGAAAATGGAGTCCAGATAGTTGGAGATAAGTTCGGTGGGCAGGAGCAGGCGGAGACAGTGGGTCGACAAGGGCATTCAGGTTTGTGGATTTTGGGAAGGAGATAGAAGCGGGCAGTGCGGGGTTGGGGAACGATGAGGTTGGAGGCCGTGGGTGGGAGGTCACCTGAGGTGATGAGGTTGTGGATGGTTTGGGAGATGATGGTTTGGTGCTCGGGGGTGGGGTCATGATCAAGGGGGCGGTAGGAGGAGGTGTCGGAGAGTTGGTGTCTGGCCTCGGCGATGTAGAGGTCAGTGTGCCATACTACAACTGCACCTCCCTTGTCCGCGGGTTTTATGGTGAGGTTGGGATTGGAGCGGAGGGAGCGGAGGGCTGCACGTTCTGCGGGGGAGAGGTTGGAGTGGGTGAGAGGGGTGGAGAGGTTGAGGCGATTGATGTCTCGACGGCAGTTGGTGATGAAGAGGTCAAGGGAGGGTAGGAGGCCTTGGGGTGGTGTCCAGGAGGAGTGGGTGTGTTGGAGGCGGGAGAAGGGGTCAGTAGAGGGAGGGTTAGGTTCACGGTTGAAGAAGTAAACGTGGAGGCAGAGGCAGCGGAAAAACTGCTCTATGTCCAAACGTGATCGGTATTCGTTGATGTGTGGGTGGAGGGGGACAAAGGTGAGCCCTTTACTGAGGACTGACCGTTCGTCCTCAGTAAGGGGTAGGCCTGGGGGGATGGTGAAGACTCGGCAGGGCTGGGTGCTATTGTCCCCTCTGGAGCTGCTGGCTGTGGAGGCTGTGGGCGGAGCGACGTCGGCGTTGGTGGTGGGCAGAGTTGCGTTGGCAGTGGGCGGATTTGCGTCTGCGTCGGTGATGGGCGGAGCGGCATCGGCGGTGGGGGGAGCGGGGTAGGCAGCGGCAGCAGCGGTGACGGCAGGCGCGACCTCAGTGTCTGTGGTGTTGGTCTCAGAAATGGAGGCGGTGGCATCAGCAGCGATGGCGTTCGCTGTCCTGGAAGTGGGGAACCCGGCGGTTCACACTCCCCTCCAGCCCCACCACACCCGGCACTTTTCCCTGCAACCGCAGGAAGTGCTACACCTGCCCCCATACCTCCTCCCTCACCCCCATCCCAGGCCCCAAGAAGACTTTCCACATCAAGCAGATGTTCACCTGCACATCCACTGTACCCGTTGTGGCCTCCTCTACATCGGGGAAACCAAGCGGAGGCTCGGGGACCGCTTTGCAGAACACCTACGCTCGGTTCGCAGTAAACAACTGCACCTCCCAGTCGCGAACCATTTCAACTCCCCCTCCCATACCCCAGACGACATGTCCATCCTGGGCCTCCTGCAGTGCCACAACGATGCCACCCGAAGGTTGCAGGAACGGCAACTCATATTCCGGTTGGGAACCCTGCAGCCCAATGGTATCAATGTGGATTTCACAAGCTTCAAAATCTCCCCTCCCCCTACCGCATCCCAAAACCAGTCCAGCTCATCCC
>NW_025972429.1:2000-9706 GCF_021869965.1 Rhincodon typus
CTCATCCCGCCCCCTTGACCTGTCCATCCTCCCTGGACTGACCTATCCCCTCCCTAACTCCCCACCTGTACTCACCTTTACTGGCTCCATCCCCGCCTCTTCGACCTGTTTGTTTCCTCTCCATCTATCCTCTCCTCTATCCATCTTCTATCCGCCTCCCACTCTCTCCCTATTTATTTCAGAATCCCCTTCCCCTCCCCCATTTCTGATGAAGGGTCTAGGCCCGAAATGTCAGCCTTTCTGCTCCTGTGATGCTGCTTGGCCTGCTGTGTTCATCCAGCTCTGCACCTTGTTGTCTTAGAAATAATGGTGTTGTTTTTGGTTGAAATATTTGACACCACTGAGGGAGATTGATGTAAGTGAGCAATGTTTGAGACTTTTTCATGTTGAGTTTGAACATTGTAATTGGAGTGTTGTCAAATTTTGAGGAATGGGAGATGGAAGAATTACTTAGGCTCCTTTTCTTGATCACTGACAAGTGATCCTTAAGGAAGTAACGTACACATGAAAGTGTTGGGTCAGATTTGGCTTTGATAGTATCCATCTAAATACCTTATAAATAATCACTGAGAAGGAGTCAGTACTCACAATCATTGAGAAGGAGTCAGTGATGGATTGCTATGCTACATGGGAACATATCAACAGATAAGAAATTGCATGAGGCATGATAATACTTTCATGTTTATTCTCAAAGCAATCAAAAAGAATTCTTCAAATTTTGAGAAAAAATGACAGCTGAAACTGAAAAGGCATTGCACATTGTCATTACTTCTAAAATAAACTTTGAGGTACCAGAACACATTGTCAAAGATAATACTACATGCACTCTATCAGCTTAGTGATTGGTATCAGCACAGATCTGAAGTCCTGTTGAATGGGAAAATGTTCTTTAACTTAGTTTAGCTTTTTGACTCGTTTAATCTCACCTGTTTGGTATCTGCCAACAAGGAATTTGAGCAACTCAAGAAAAATGACAGTAAACAGTCCCCCACTAAAAATAATTGAATGTTGCCCTGAATATGCAACCGTAACCAGCCTCAGTTATTTATAGCAATGAGTAACTTAACTTCTGCAGGACAAATTTTAACTTTACCTCCCTGTTTTCTACTAGTTAAAATATTTCAAGTTCCTTTATTTCATAGAGTTGCTAGAATTATATAAACCATCTGCTTTACTTACCTAGATAGTTACCAGGAAACATTAGACAGGATAAAATATGTCCAGCTCTTCGGTTGTTATACAACTGAACCTCAATCACTCATGGCTGCTCCATTTCCTTTATTCTAAATCCCCAGCCGATTATTGAGTTAGGATGTGCAGGCAACGACTATTTTTCCTTATTTGTATTCTTTATTTAATCAATTATAAGAGCTTTACTAGTTTACTACATCAACATTGGGTATAAAAGTCTTTATCTGCTAACATTAAGTTTTGATCAGATGTTCTCAATTCAAATGTGTACATAAATAATGATGCCTCTGGCCCCTTATTGGACTGCTTGTGTAATGAGTGAAAACCTGGACATTTAATGTTATTCCTCCATAACCCATTAGTGCTTTTCTGCACGTATAGGTAATTTGCATGAGATATTGGATTTATGCACTTTATATTAACATTGACAAATGCACGATGTTTCAAATGTTATCCATCAATGACCCCTGTGATATAGTCCTTACAAAATAGTGGTTTCATTGTGCATGACTCCTCAGCCCCTTTCTTCTGAATGTTAATATACTGTCTGATTTGAATAGTCCTGAATACCAGCTTGTGAATTTTGCCCATTAATCATCTTTGCTTCTGATTCTTAACTGCCTTCTGAAGAAAGAGAAATGAATAATGCGATAAACAGTTGTTTTCAAATGTGAGACATTCGTAGGATTCAACTCACAATTATCTTTCATTTCGAGAAGAGTATTGAAAAGAGAGGAGGTTATGATCAATTTTACAGAGGAGTCTTTCCCTCAGTACGCTTCTCTATTTATTACACTTCATTCCACTACTTATGGTGGTCATTTGTTTTTTCTCCCTCTCCCTTTGTTCAGCTTCTCCCCTACACATTTTTGATCTGGAACTTTTTACTAACTCCCTTCAGAAGCCTGCCCCTCCATCTGAACCTACTCCCATATAAGTGCCATTGCATAGCAATGCCCTATGGCTCTCCATATTCCATTCAATTCCTTGTTCTCCCTCTCCAGCTGTAAAAGTAAGCTCATCTTTTTCCTAATCCTAAATAACTGTCTCCCACCTTGTTGTCCTGTTACCCTGCCCTTCGTCCCGGTTGCTTCCTCCGTTCACCAGAAACATTAAACTGCTCCCTATAACCACACCCTTTCAGTTTCATTTTCTTTCTTTCCTTTAAATCCTGGCCACTTCTGAGTATGTTTTGTTGATCCAAATTTTGTATTGGACCTTGTTGTCCTCAGCTGTCCCTTTTTAAGTTAATCCCGTTCCTCAGTTCAGGCATACTTACTGCCCCTCTCTGGTTTACATGAGTGAGGCAGTGTCACTGCCTGGATTGGGCGGTCTAATGCCAGGCTCAACCTTCTTCCCTAACACTGTACTTAAGTTGTGGAAGCCTGACCTCAGTGTTGTTTGACACACTGAGACTTCACTCAAGATAAGCATCCATGCAAGGATTGTTTTTGTACTAGCCAATCTTTAAGTCACCAGACCTCACAGAGAGGTCTAAATCAATGAAGTACATCTCATATATATAGTCACATTTGTCAACAAATATGCTTGCTGTTTTTACTTAACAAAACACCAGCAGGCTGGAGTGTTAATGAGTATTCATCGCATGCTAATGAATACAAAAGAGATTCCTGATCGTAAACTGATCTGAAAGTTTCTGAGAACAGGAAACCAAAAATTCAACCCAATGTCAAGAAGTGAATTTTTGCCACCTCACCAGTGAGGGTCCCCTGCCAGCTATCCTAAAAACTCGAGGTAGCCTTGGAAAATTCCACCCAAGCTTTCTGAACCTGATCAGAAGATGCGAGCTAATATCTATCATGATTTTTCTTTTAAAGCAATTGCAGTACTTCACCTTTTGATTTTGTATTTTGACATTCATACAGGGTTTTCCTTCCATACTTTTTGCTTTTTTTATATATCTTTTATGGTTTAACCTCTTTCAAGCACTTTGTCTCATGTCTACAGCTTGCTTTCTTACAAGCTGCCTATCTTTATTAAACTCTACTACTCATTTCTGGTTTAACTTTCCCATGAAGTGTTGGTCCCAGCTCTGTTAAAAATGGAAGGTATTACTTTCACATGTTTAAACTCAGATGAGAGGAGTGCACTATCACTCTAGTCTTACTACTCCATGGGACACAATTGTAAAGATCACATCTTTTTCATTTTTCTTCCTTTTGGGTTGTGGACTAAATCAGAATAGGACTGCTGTAGCAGCATTTTTTGCAATTTTAAGTTACTGGAACTTATTGTAAGCTGTGTTTACACCATCACTTTGCCTAAGCAGTGGCGGAAGATCTCTAACATGCCACAGCATGGTGGGTGTGTGGAGAACAATTTCCATAATGAAGGAGATGGTTTACTTATTTGCACAATCAGGACCATTTATGGAGGCTGAGAGTTATCAGTATGGTAACAACTTTCTGATTGACTCGTAGACAGGTAAACAGAAAGTGTGTGAACAATACAAAGGCATTCACAATGCAACAGAGAAAGCATTTATCTCTGCCTGTGCAGTAAAGTAACCAAAAAATGAAGCTAGCCGTTCTCTCCAACCATTTGCCATAAATTGTAACCAGTGACTGAAAGGTTGAACAATTCATTTACAACAATTAGTTTGTGAATTGCACTTTGTCTGCAATAAAGAACTGAAAGAACTTGGAAGGACTAAGAAGCATGGAGATCAGAAGAATTTGATTTAATTAGATTTGATTTATTATTGTCATGTGTACCAAGATACAGCGAAAAGTATTGTTTTGTGTGCTATCCATACAAATCATACCTTACATAAGTACATCAGGGTAAAAGAATGGAATGCAGAAAATAGTGTTGCAGCTACAGAGAAGGTGCAGAGAAAGATCAACTCTAATATATGAGAGTTCCATTCATAAATCTGATAACAGTGGGCAAGAAACTGTTCTTAAATCTGTAGGTACATGTTTTCAAACTTTTGTATCTTCTGCCCATTGGAAGAGGGTGGAAGACAGTATAACTGGAATGGGAGGCATCCTTGATTACGTTGGCTGCTCTCCTGATGCAGCGGGAAGTATAGATGGGAATTTGATGGCAATTTGATTAGATGGCAAAAAGAACACCTCATCAAATCCTGTGGTCTGTGAATTAGAGTTATTGAAACTGTGTTTCCCAGTTCGTTTTCACTAACTAAAACTTTTGTCTGTGACTGTCTGGATGTATGTGTAGGGGTTAAAGAAGGGTGTTATAATTGCACCCAGTAAGTTATATGTTGATAATTCATGATTTTCTTTGTCAATGGTTAGAAATTTTTCTTTATAGTAAATAGTAATTTCTTGTGAAATAAAGATACCTAGCCAGTGTTTTCTGTTAACTTGAGTTTATCGAACAGGTAAGTTGGTGAATTTATGCAATTTGATTAAGTATTTAATGTTTGTGATGATTACATTTGGTGGGCCATATAAAACAACATGTCCTTTTGACAATATTACAAGCAACATGATGATCATGCTCACCTGCCCATGCTTGCAAGTCTCAGATAAATACATCCACCATTCAATGTCATTGGAAATAATTTACTAAATCATCTGAACTGTGATAAGAGTTGGGCTCACTGTGCAATTCATTTGCATACCATATAAGCTACACACATTAGGATACAGTATTTTATATAAGCAAAAGATATTTGTATATACATTGCACTTTTTTTAAAAACGTCATTAAGACAGACAATGTTGCATTAGCCCTTGGCAACATGCTGACCAATGAAAACTAAAGAAGACACATACTGGACTCAGTATTTCTCTCCACAGACATTGCTACACCTGAGTTTCTCCAGCAATTTCTGTTTGTGTTTCGGATCTACAAAGATCTTGAAATTGATCCATTTTCCACAAAAGTTCAAGTCATCAAAGAAATATTAAACATGAATCAACATCGTAACACAGAGCACTCTAGAATATCCTCCAATGCCCAGCAAACAATATATGTCACGATTTTTTAAGTAAACATAATGAAGGTATGATAACACACATACCAAAGAATGACATCAAGAAGGATACTGTCGTAATTGTAACAAGGTCAGCCAGCTGGACTGGAAGAATATAAGTTCCCTGATTGGGGCTGTTAATCTGGTCCAATCAGGGAGTCCTGGCTGACAGATATAAATAGGAGTGTCAGAACATTTTGACACTCTGAGAGCTGGCTCTGCGGGAGCTGGAACAGTGTCAAGGACTGTCCATGTGTAAATATAGGGTGACTTGGTGATGGGATACTAAGCTCTGTGGAGTTATTTCAGATACATTTGGAGGAATGATCACAGACTTCACTTTAATGTGGTATCTTTGAAGATGGATATGCAGAGCAGGATTTTTAAAAAAAATTCAGTGCATAGGACTTCAACAGATATAGGTTCAGCCACCAATGTAGGGATAAGTTGAGGGAAAAGAAGGATAGGCAAGAAACTAAATCAGAGAAGAAAGGGTTAAAAATTTATGTCATCCGTTTTCAAGTGTAGGGTGGAATATTGGGAGCATATACCAGGAACTGAACTCTCAAACTGAGCCCAGAAGTGAGCCTTGGACACAATTAGCATATTTCTAGTGAACAGTACACAAGTATCAGGTGTCCAGAGGAATATCACTCATTTGAAGTTGTAATGTGTGACCTTCAGGTAAAAAGGGCTGTGAAAGCAGGAGATGCAGTCTTGTTAACACCCCGCATCTCTACTTCCAGTCAACCCCCACAATGTTCTCCCAATACCACCTCTCCATCCCCTACACTCCCTTCAGCTGCACCAAGAGCTCCACATGAAGATTGATTTGAAAAAAAAGCAAATGTTTAGTGGTAGCTTCCAACAGATTTTAAAAACTTTTGGACTTAATTTTCAGGAACCAATCAATATTTTGAATGTATTAATTGCATGATCGGACAGGGAAAGCAGAGTTTTAGTGCAAAATAAAGTTATAAAATGTGAAAAATGGGAAGCTGTCAAGAGAACAGTGATATAATCATATCTGGAGTTGACAAGGGCAATGTTGAGAATTCCAACAGCAGATAAGATGACACCAAGGTTTTGACTGACACTGATATAAAGATGGAAATAGGCAGCCTTTTGATAAAGGGGATCAACTTGTGGCCTTAGAACATTTTCAGCAGGTCAGCTATAAATGTTACATGTCCTCGACACAGTACTCTATCAACTGTACGTTCCCTTTAAGGTCTTGGCCTTCATGGAATCCTTTGTCAGATACACTTAATCTGTCAGAGTTTCTCATTGGTTTAAGTTGTCATGTTTCATTATACAAGTTATTTTTGAAGCAGTTTTTATACACCAGTAATTTTATTTCAAAGAATTGCTGTGTTCACTGGTCAGATACAGAGATAATATTTTTCTGGTTAAGGATAAGATAAATATCAAAATTACAAGCAAGAAAGATTTTGATGCTTATACATAGAATAGTCATAGAAATCACTAGTGCTATCAGATGTACTAAAAAGAACAAGACGGTAACTGGGTAAATAATAAAATTCTATGGAGGCTGGAAAGCTGACATTAAACCCAAATGATGGATATACGGAACAGGCTTGTTCAATGGATGATAATGACTGTTACTCTGTACACCATATGCATTGCTCAGTGTGATGTATGTTCTCTCCCTTTACTGCAGTAAAATCCTAAGCTGCCTATAGGACACAACCATTCCTACAAAGTGAACTGGGGATAATGAACTCAGCTACTAATAATTCACATGGAAATTGTCATTCAGGCCATTATGTCTGCCCTGACTTTCCAATCAACATTATCATGGGCGGCATGGTGGCTCAGTGGTTAACACTGCTGCCTCACGGTGCCAAGGTCCTGGGTTCAATTCCACCCTTGGGTGATTGTCTGTGTGGGTTTCCTTTGGGTGCTACGGTTTCCTCCCACAGTCCAAAGATGTGCAGGCTTGATGGATTGGCCATGCTAAATTGTCCATAGTGTTTAGGGATGAGTGAATTAGGTGGGTTATAGGGGGATGGGTCTGGGTGGGATGCTACGAGGGTTGATGTGGACTTGTTGGGTCGAAGGGCCTGTTTCCACACTGTATGGATTCTATGAACATAGGGTCATTCTGCTGCCTTCATCAATACCCTTGTGCACTGTTACTATTCAAATAATTATTCAATGCCTTCTTGAACATTTCAATTAGACATGTCTCCAACACATTTCCAGGCAGTGCTTTCAAGACCCAAATCACACCTTTGCTATACTTGCAAACCACTTTAAATCTGTGACTTCTGATTCTTGATCCTTTTATGAGTGGGACATTTCTCATCTATCTAGATGCCCCATGAGGTTGAAAACTTCTGACAAGTCTCTTCTTAGTCTTCGCTCCAATGATAATAGTTCCAAACTCTCCAAACTATCCCAACAACTCAAGTTTTTCATCCAGTAGCCATTTTTTATAGAGATAACAAGGTGTAGAGCTGGATGAACACAGCAGGCCAATCAGCATCAGAGGAGCAGGAAGGCTGATGTTTCGGGCCTAGACCATTTT
>NW_025972430.1:0-9705 GCF_021869965.1 Rhincodon typus
CAGCTGATCGACGGCGACTGTACAGAAATGTACAGGACAGCTGATCGACGGCGACTGTACAGAAATGTACAGGACAGCTGATCGACAGCGACTGCACAGGGCAGCTGATCAACGGCGACTGTACAGAGATGTACAGGACAGCTGATCGACGGCGACTGTACAGAGATGTACAGGGCAGCTGATCGACCGCGACTGTACAGAAATGTACAGGACAGCTGATCAACCGCGACTGTACAGAAATGTACAATAAACTTATGAAAACAAGCTGTACAGATTTTATCAAACTTCCGTCCTTAGATGACCAAAAGAACACTATTATTGGTTTTCAATGATGCTTCACATGTTAATGTCACTGATGGTAGTTTAAACACAACTGTTTTTTAAAATTATTTCTTATGGGTAAGAATGGGAACGCAGGACTCAGACCATGCTGAATTTCAGTTATTTACAGATTTTGCTTTTTTCATTTTGGGAGTGGGCAGTTCGGGTCAAGACATGTCAGGTGGGGTCAAGGTGGAGCATGGGATAGAACTTTCAGACACCAATTTTTAAGATAGCTCGATCTGAGCTGCTGCACCTGCAGCAGGAGAAATGGTTATAGATTCCAACATCATACTGCCTTGTATAGAATCTGGAGGTATTCGATTTAATTTGTTTTTGAGATTTTTTTTTCATTTGTTCTAACAACCACCCTCATCTAGCTTTGTGCTCGGTCTGGCTCCAATCAATGAACTTGACCAGAGATTCATTAGGGCTCCAGGATGCCACACTTAGTCGAAAGCTGCTTTGATATCAAGGGCAGTATCGCTCTCTCTCTCACCTCACCTCTGGAATTCAGCTCTTTTGTCCACATTTAGACCAAGGCTGTAATGAGATCAGGAGCTGAGTGACCCTGGCGGAGCCCGAACACTGACAAGGTTATTGCTAAGCAAGTGCGACTTAATGGCAATGCCTTCCATCAATATATTGATGATTGACAGTAGCTAGGTAGTACAGTACCTGCCAGTATTGAACGTGTTCTGTTTTTTTGTTGACAAGAAGTGCCTGGGCAATATTCCACATCACCAAGTGCATGCCAGTGGAGAAATTGTACTGAAACAGATTCTCTAGAAGCATGAGTGGTTCTCATTGAACCATGTGATTCTAACACTGTTTGCGTGTCACACAGTCTGAACGCTCCATAATCACACTGTTCAATCATGGTTGTCTAATCATACAGACCAATCACTGTTTATACAATCACATAGACTAAACACTGTACAATCGCGCAGTCTTATCATTGTTTATATAGGAATCACTATATATTCACATAGACCAATCAATGTTCATATAATTACACAAACGAGTCACTGTTCAAGCACATGGACCGATCAGTGTCCAAGCACATGGACTGATCACTGAGTAACACGGATGATTCACTGTATAATCACACAGACCGATCATCATATATTTATTGTATACAACAAATTTCGGTGTAACCAGATGGCTCAATCATTCTACATGAGCACAATCGAACCACTATTCATATATTCACTTGGTCCACCACTGTATAGTCACACAGACTAAACACTCTTAATACAATCATATGAATCAATCCTGTTTATATGTGCAGTCTGTCAGGAGGCAACGGTATCGTTGTTGGACTAATCATTCAAAAATCCAGATAATGTTCTAGATTCAGTAAAAGTTTGGAATTAAAAGACAAATGGTAAACACAAAACCGTGTGAAAATCCATCTAGTTCACTCATGATCCTTATGGAATAAATCTGTCATCCTTACCTGGTCTAGTCTGTGTGCGATTCCAGACCCGTAACAATGTGATTGACTCCTGATTGTCCTCAGAAATGTATCAAGGAACGAAAACAGATGAATTACCCAGCATTGACCAAAGAACTAGAAACAACTAGGGCTACCTCAGCCCCATGCAGAAGAATCAGGGGCCCTTCATGGTGAAAATCACTTGAAGGAAGCAAGGGATGGCAAGGCCTCAGAACGTACTCTGGGTGGGGGATTTCAATGTCCACCACTGAGAGTGGCTTGGCAGCAGCACGACTGATCGAGCTGGTTGGGTCCTAAAGGACGTAACTACTAGACTAGGTTAGCAGCAGGTAGCGAGGGAACCAACCTGGAAACAACATACATGACCACATCCTTACTAATCTGCCAGCTGCATATACATCTGTCCATGACGGTATCAGTAAGAGTGGCCATTGCACAGTCATTGTGGAGACGAAGTCCCACCTTCACATTGAGAACGACCTCCATCATGTTGTGTGGCACTATCACCGTGCTAAATGGGACAGACTTCACACAGATCTAGCAACTCAAGACTGGGCATCCATGAGGTGCTGTGGGCCATCAACAGCAGCAGAATTGTACTCCAGCACAATCTGTAACCTCATGGTCCGGCATATCCCCCGCTCAACCATTACCATCAAGCCAGGGGATCAACCCTGGTTCAATGGAGAGTGCAGGAGGGCATGCCAGGAGCAGCACCAGGCATACCTAAAAATGAGGTATCAACCTGGTGAAGCCACCAAACAGCATAAACAGCAAGTGATAGACAGAGCTAAGCAATCTCACAACCAATGGATCAGATCTAAGCTCTGCAGTCCTGCATCATCACGAGAGGGAGAAGGCTCCAAAAATATCCCCGTCCTCAGTGATGGGGGAAGCCCACTGCAGCAGTGCACATCACACTGTGGTTTCCCACAGCTAATAAGGGTTTTATGTCTGACACATTGTGAACAAACCACCTCTTTGAGGGCACGAGGTGGAAGTGTTTTGGGCTGGATTTCATGTCCCCCCATTCATGGGTGCAGTTTTTGGTAAGGGCATGTCTATCACATCACTGTCCCACACACCCATATAGGATGGTAGGTAGCAGTGCCTGTAATTTCAGGAAGAACAAATGGACAACTGACCTTGTTAGTAAACCAACTAACTTTGTTATATTATGCTGCCCATACCATAATATGGTTAGTTTGGGCAGGTAGGCAGCAGTAGCTTTTAACCCAATTGGTCAAACGGCCAGAGGAAAGACCAGGGCAGGGTTGGCTTGGGTATAAACAAGCCTCCAAGATGCTATGTATCCCTTTGTCACTTCCTGTTGTGGACACCAAAGCCCCAGCACCCCCACTCCCTTGTTCTCCAGGGATCCGTGACCTCTTTCCAATCAAATCCTTTCCTTATTTCCCAGTTGAGGCCATGTGCCTTTCACTGCAAGGTCTGCCCACAGCCCCAGCGGTGCACGCTACTGAACCTTGATGCTTCTGGGACTAGGATAAATTAGCTAGCAGCTCCTGAAGGCTGAACAGCCTCCCACTGAGAGGTAGAAATTTGACTTCCACCTCCTTAAGGCCATCTGGTGCCTGTTGTGGCTATGGGACATCCTTACTCACTGTTGGTTTGTTTGCAACCGACATTCCTTCTGGGGGAGGCAAGCAGTAGAGCCTCCCTGACCACTTTTGTCAGAAGAACAGGAAAATCTACGTGACTCCATTCAGGAAGGTGATTTTCAGTGTCTCTGCTACCAATCGAATATGACACATTGCTGATACACCAAAGAGTCCAGGCAGATCCAGTCTCCCAACTTGTTTCAAATCCTAGCGTTAGCTGAGCAGTGGGTGACATGAAGCTTGTGAACGCAATCCACTTCTGACAAGCCTCGATCAGCTGAAGACTCACTGACTGAAAGCCTGCCTCGCTAAATCTGACAGACTACTACACATGTAGACCATGGTTTATGATCCGTGTGGGATGCGAGGGAATCCCACAAGAAGAAAGAGACTGCTGCGGGGAGTTCATTAAAATGTTTAAATTGCACACACCGGGCACATTACAGAATTAAGTGGCTGAAAGCTTTGTTTTTAATTAAAGAGGAATTTGCCACAATCATTAGCCGATCAATGCAGGGGTCCGATTGCAAATCTGACAGCTACCTTCTTTACTACAAATTTGTGCCCATCCATTATCTATTTTGCAGTTTCACAGAGGCAGGGCCTGGAATACAAAATCCAAGCTGACACTTCAATGCAGTACCGAACAAGTGCTGCTCTTGTCGTTGATAACACCTATTGGGGTGAGATACTAAAGTAAGGCAATGTCAACTCTCTCAGGTGAACATAATGGATCCCACTGTCAAACAAGGGAGCTCCCCTCGTATCCTGACAATTGTTTAACCCTCAACCAGCACCACAAAAGCAGATTATTGGGTCATTACCACATTGATGTTTGTGGGAGCTTGCTGTTCAAAATTGGCTGCCCGTGTTTGCTGTTACATTAGTGACTACACTTCAAAACTTACTTCACTTGCTGTGAGCTATTTAGGTGGAAGAACTGAATTGAATCAGCCTTATTTTCACATATACTCACAGGAGTACAGTGAAAAGTTTACAAGTTTCCACTTGCGGTGCCATCCTGGATATCAAGGTACCTAGGTACACATTCTTCAGTACAAGTTCTTAGGGGCAAAAAAAAAAGAAATAAAAAGTCCAGCATTACAGACCTTAGGAAGTACAAAATCATAGTAATAATTTAGAAAAATAAAGAGACTAAAAGTTCAGAATAACAGTCCTTCTGTGATAATACAGAAATTTAACAAAAAAGAAATTTAAGACAAAGTCCATTCGTTATCTACTTGTCCAACATCAGATGTCGCATAAGCAGTGAGATATTTGAGGGACTGTCGTAGGATTGAGAGAGGTGGAGCTGAGTGTCATTAGAATGTCTGGATATGGTGGTGTATCATAGTATTCAAAGGCCTGGGTTAATGATCTGAGGCTTAGTTTCAAAACTCATTATGCCAACAGGTGAGATTTAAATTCAACTGATAAATCTCAAATTTGAAACAATTTTTAGTTGTGGTCACGAATGTCCTTTACAGAAGAAAATGTACCATCCTGATCTGGTCCAGTTCACTTGTGACTTCCAGACCAATAGCAATGTAATTACCTTCTGAAACGACCTAGTGAGCCACTCAGTTCAAGGACACCTCGGGATGGACATCAGATAATGGACTTACCAGTGACACTCGCAGCCCAAGGAGGAATAAAGTGAGAAACCTAACACCATGCTTTCAGATGATGTTGCCGAGAGGCAGGTTATACATGCAAAACGATAAGGGCTCATGGATTGCTCCTTGACAAACCAGAGGTTATGGTGTGGGAACAGGATGAGAGCCATTGTAGGAATCCAGGTGTAGCTGAGTAATGAAATCACAAAACAGTAGTCCTATGCAGCTGGATGACTGTTTTGTTTCCCACTTGTAGAATGTGGGCATCGCTGTCTGGGCCAGCATTTATTGCCGTACCCAGTTGCTCTTGAGAAAGTGGTGGTGAGCTGCCTTCCTGAACTGCTGTAGTCCACGTGTTGTTGGTTGACCCACAATGCCATTCGGGAGGAATTCCAGAATTTTTATCCAATGACAGTGAAGGAATGGTGATATATTTCCAAGTAAGGATGGTGATGGCTTGGAGGGGAACTTGGAGGTTGTGGTGGTCCCATGTATTTGCTGCCCTTGTCCTTCTAGATGGAAGTGGTCATGGGTTTGGAAGGTGCTATCTAAGGATCTTTGGTGAATTTCTGCACTACATCTTGTAGACAGTACACACTGCTGCTACTGAGCGGCGGTGGTGGAGGGAGCAGATGCTTGTGGATGTAGTGCCAATCAAGCGGGCTGCTTTGTCCTGGATGGTGTCAAGCTTTCCGAGAGTTGTTGGGGCTGCACCCATCCAGGCAAGTAGGGAGTATTCCATCACACTCCTGACATGTGCCTTGTAGATGGTGGACAAGCTCTGGGGAGTCAGGAAGTGAGTTACCCACCACAGTATTCCCAGAGCTCCTTGATGCCACCTTCGGTCAAATGCAGTCTTAATGTCAAGGGCTGTCACTCTCACCACACCTCTGGATTCTGCTCTTTTTCCATGTTTGAACCAAGGCTGTAATGAGGCCAGGAGCTGAGTGGCCCTGGCGGAACCCAAACTGGGCGTCACTGAGCAGGATATTGCTGGGCAGGTGCTGCTTGATAGCACTGTCAATGACACCTTCCATCGCTTTACTGATGATCGAGTGGAGACTGATGGACCGGTAGATGCTGTTGTTCTGGAAGAGCTTGGCTAGGTTAGCAGCAAGTTCTGGAGCACAAGTCTTCGGTAGTATTGCTGGAATGATATCAGGGTCCATAGCTTTTGCAGAATCCAGTGTCACCAACCATTTCTCAATATCACAAGGAGTGAACTGAATTGGCTGAAAACTGGTATCTATAATGCTGGGGACCACTGGGGGAGGCCAAGATGGATCATCCACTGAAATGCTTCAGTCTGATACAGTCTTAAAGTTGTACAGCACGGAAACAGATCCTTTGGTCCAACTCGTCCATGCCGACCAAATATCCTAAATGAATCTAGTCCCATTTGTCAGCATTTGACCCACATCCCTCTAAACACTTCTTATTCATGTACCCATCCAGATGCCTTTTAAATGTTGTTATTGTATCAGCCTTAACTGCTTCGTCTGATAGCTCATTCCACACTGTGCCTGAAAAACTGCCCCTTAGATCCCTTTTACGTCTTTGAACTCTCACCTTAAACCTATGCCCTCTAGTTTTGGACCCACCTATTCTGGGAAAAAAGGCTTGGTTATTTACCCTATCCAAGACACTCATGATTTTATAAACTTCTATAAGGTCACCCCTCAACTTCTGATGCTCCAAGGAAAATAGCCCCAGCCTACTCAATCTATCCCATAGTTCAAACACTTTTGCACTGTTGTGTTGGGCTCTTCCATCCTTGAAGATTTGTGGGGCCTCCTCCTCCAGTGAGTCGTTTAATTATCCACCACTATTCCCGACAGGATGTGACAGGACTGCAGAGCTTAGATCTGAACCGTTTTAGCTCTGTCTATCAATTGCTGCTTATGCTGTTCAGCATGCAAGTAGTCCTATGTTATAGCTTCTCCAGGTTGACACCTCATTTTTAGGTATGCCTGGTGCTGCTCCTGGCATGCCCTCCTGCACTCTTCATTGAACCAGGGTTAATCCTCTTGCTTGATGGTAATGTTTGAGTGGGGGATACATGAGATTGTAGATTGCAATGGAGTACGATTCTGTTGCAGTTGATTGTTTAGATAAAGCAGACAAAGAAAAGCTTCCCACTAGCTGATCATACAACAACTAGGGGATACAGATTTAGGTTTGAAGATTAGAGATGCAGGGGGTGTGAGAGGAAGAAATGTTTTTACATGGCAAGTGGTCATGCTCTGGAACACATTCCCCTGATGGGTGGTGTAAGAAGATGGTATGAATGATTTCAAAAGTAAACTGGCTGGGCACCCGAGATAAGTGAATGTGAAGAGCTACAGGGATAGAGCAGGGGAAATGTGACTGACTGGATTGTTCCTCAAAGAGGCAGCATGGAGTCAATGGACTGAATGGCATCCTTCCGTGCTGTAATTACAATAGATCTGGTTGTTGGAAAATCCCAATGAGCTCAGTAATGTCCTTTAGGGAAGGAAATCTGTCGCCCTCACTCAGTTGGGATTAGACGAGACTTCAGTCTGCACAAGGGGCCTGAATCGGAACTGCTATCTGAGGTGGCTGATCAAGGCTCTCACTTGTATTAAACCTGCCATTGGTGGCTCAAAATGAAGACCCACCATCCACCATTCACCTCTCGGTGTAACTGTGGGCAGGCAATAATTATTGGGCTTTGCCAGTAACGTCCATAAACCAAGAGTAAGAATTTCTGTTGGAATGAGAAGGCTGAGAAGCCAAAGACCAGAAATGTGGCGAGGATTCTGGTTAAATTGAACTAGATTGTTCAATTTATTTCTAAGGAATATGTGGACTGTTAAACAAATGATGGCAATGTTTTAAATGTGGTATAAACGTTGCAGACCTGTTTAAAGAGTTAACAGCTGAACTCAAGTAGACAGGGACTCTGCAGAGCTCCTGAAATGTATGGGGGATGGCCCCAGTGACTTGTTGGATACAAATGGCCTGAACAATGATAACTGGAAGTTCTGAAGAGGGTCACTGGACACGAAATGTTAACTTTGCTTTCTCTCCTCAGAAGCTGCCACGCCTGCCGAGTGTCTCCATCAATTTCCACTTTTATGTTGATGAAAAAAGATTTTGAGTTCCCTGTGACAAGTCCCAGGTTTCATCAGTGCCAGGAAAGATCCCCAACCTTGCCGACAGAGAGATCTGCACTTCTGTCCTCTGCCTGCTGCACTGTTCCAGTGAGGCTCACTCCAAACTTCAGGAACAGCTCATAGGTTGAAGGACCTCTTTCGATTCTGTAATAATAACTATACGACAATACCTCAACTTCTAATTCGCCACTTTACAGCCTTCCAGACTGAACAATGAGTTCAACAATGTCAGACAGTAATCTTTACCGCCACTGTTATTTCCTTCTCTTTGCAGGTTTCAGTCTTATTCTTCAATTTATCTGACTGCAGCTGTTCATCATTCTACCATTCACCACCATCCCCTTTTCTTTTACCTTCTTTCCCATTCTCGCTCTCATTGGTTATTCCCAGCTCTATTACTGTCGGTTCTTACTACCTATTGATACTTGCGGCCTCTTTGTCTTGCGAAAGAAATATCTATGAAGTCGGTCGTGACTGGATTAAAAAAAAAGTCAACTTTTATTTAAGAGCATAACCAAGCATAACCACCACTGCTTGTGGTGCAGTGTTGGTGTCTCTACCTTTGGACCAGGAGGCCCAGGGTTCAAGACCCTCCTGTCCCAGAAATGCTTGATAACATTTCTGAACAGATTGATTAGAAAATATCCATAAGTAAAGTGACAACACGTGAGACTTCATTTTGTCATTAGGCCGCAAGAGACAGCAAGATTTTGATCACGTGACTTGCATCACTTCCTTTGATGACATATACTCTCATTTGCATCGCACACGGTGACCCCTTATACTGCACGCCTCTGGTTATTTCACATTTCCCCTCTTCTGTCCTATCCCTGTTAGATTTTTAACCACTTCCCCCTTTTTACCATCTTAAAACCTATTACATTCCGAATGTTTCTCCTGTTCTGATGGAAGATCACAGACCTGAAACTTTAACTCTGTTTTCTCTCTCCACAGACACTGCCAGACCTACTGAGTACTTCCAGCATACTTTCATTATTAAAGCGATTCAGTGGTTCAAATCAGCTCTGTATGCTGGCCCTGCTCTAAGTATGTGAAGAAGCTGAAGGCTCTATCATGGGACGAAACGGTTCAGAAAACACTGGGCCACATTGCTGTTGCAGAAACCCTGTTAAAAAAAGGGTACTGGTGGGGTGAGCAAATTAAACTTCCAGGCCAGCCATTCAATTCTGGGGATGGGGTTTGAAGGGAAGAGGAGGGGAGAATAGGATCAGACATTTGGGCAGGTACATGGATGGGAAAGGTTTAGAGGGATATGGACCAAACACAGGCAAATGGGGCCAGTTCAGTTTAGGAAACCGGGTCAGCATGGACAAGTTGGGCCAAAGGACCTGTTTCTGTGCTGTATGACTCCACGCAACCTTGATATAATCCAGTGACACTGCACAACACATATTAACAAAAGATAGTGGGAACTGCCAATGCTGGAGAATCTGAGATAACAAGGTGAAGAGCTGGATGAACACAGCAGGCCAAGCAGCATCAGAGGAGCAGGAAAGCTGATGTTTCGGGTCTGGACCCTTCTTCAGAAAAAC
>NW_025972431.1:0-2147 GCF_021869965.1 Rhincodon typus
TGGGAGGGGGAGTTGAAATGGTTCGCGACTGGGAGGTGCAGTTGTTTGTTGCGAACCGAGCATAAGTGTTCTGCAAAGCGGTCCCCGAGTCTCCGCTTGGTTTCCCCGATGTAGAGGAAGCCACACCGGGTACAGCGGATGCAGTATACCACATTGGCAGATGTGCAGGTGAACATCTGCTTGATGTGGAAAGTCTTCTTGGGGCCTGGGATGGGGGTGAGGGAGGAGGTATGGGGGCAGGTGTAGCACTTCCTGCGGTTGCAGGGAAAAGTGCCGGGTGTGGTGGAGCTGGAGGGGAGTGTGGAGCGGACAAGGGAGTCACGGAGAGAGTTGTCCCTCCGGAAAGCAGATAAAGGTGGGGAGGGAAAGATGTCTTTGGTGGTGGGGTCGGATTGCAGATGGCGGAAGTGTCGGAGGATGATGCGTTGGATCCGGAGGTTGGTGGGGTGGTACGTGAGGACGAGGGGGATTCTTTTTTGGTTTTTATTGCGTGGACGGGGTGTGAGGGATGAGGTGCGGGAGATGTGGGAGACACGGTTGAGGGCGTTCTCGACCACCGAGGAGGGGAAGTTACGGTCCTTGAAAAACGAGGACAACTGAGATGTACGGGAGTGGAATGCCTCATCCTGGGAGCAGATGCGGCGGAGGCGAAGGAATTGGGAATAGGGGATAGCATTTTTGCAGGAAGGTGGGTGGGAGGAGGAGTATTCTAGGTAGCTGTGGGAGTCGGTGGGCTTGAAATGAATATCGGTTTCGAGGTGGTTGCCCGATATGGAGACAGAGAGGTCCAGGAAGGGGAGAGAGGTGTTAGAGATGGTCCAGGTAAATTTAAGGTTGGGGTGGAAGGTGTTAGTGAAGTGTATGAACTGTTCGAGCTCCTCGTGGGAGCACGAGGCGGCACCGATACAGTCATCAATGTAACGGAGGAAGAGGTGGGGTTTAGGGCCGGTGTAGGTACGGAAGAGGGATTGTTCCACGTAACCTACAAAGAGGCAGGCGTAGCTTGGGCCCATGCGGGTACCCATGTTTGGGATATGGTTTGGAGCAGTGGAATGTATATTATAAACTGGAAGCAGGGTGCAGCTATGGAGAAACAGAAACTGTGTGTGTGGGAGTAAGTCTCTCTCTCCATTGTGGGTAAGCACTGGGTCAAGGAGCGAGGTGTTGCCAGTATAATACATGGCACAGCTCTGTCCCATAACCATGACCATCACACAAATCATTTTCTGCTTTATCTGGAGATCAAAAATGGAGAATCCACAGAGACTCAGGGCACACATCTCTAGACAAACTGCACCCAACAGTTGACTGCCATTTTTCTGTGTGATGAGGGTCAATGTGTCTTCTCTTGTTGCCAACAATCGAATTTTTCCCTCTAATGGTCCCCATTATCAGCTTTCCTTTCTCCCTGGCTCACCATTATCCCACTCTTTGTCGGGCCAACTGCTGTTTTTTTCTCTTTTCTCTATCTGGACTCCATCCTAACCTATTGTTTACTCTTCCACCTCCCCCACCAAAAGCGTACATACTACCTTTTCCGAGTTACATTCAGTTCTGAAGAAATAAACTCTGTGTCTATCTCCACAGACACTGCCGGACTTGCTGAGTTTCTGCGACACTTTCTGTTTTTGTTTTGGGTCCGAGAAACGCTCCGTTCATTTTGGACCAAACTGTTATCCCTGTCCCTCACAGAGAAGTTTAAGGTGCAGCCATTAGTTCCCAGTGAGCCCTGTCAGTGTGTGTGTCAGTGTGCAGGGAAGGGTATTAGTTCCCAGTGAGCTCTGTCAGTGTGTGTGTGTGTTTGTGTGTATGTGTGTGTGTCAGTGTGTAGGGAAGGGTATTAGTTCCCAGTGAGCCCTGTCTGTGTGTGTGTGTGTGTGTGTGTCAGTGTGTAGGGGAGTGTATTAGTTCGCAGTGAGCTCTGTCTGTGTGTGTGTGTGTGTGTGTGTCAGTGTGTAGGGGAGGGTATTAGTTCCCAGTGAGCCCTGTCAGTGTGTGTGTGTGTGTGTCAGTGTGTAGGGAAGGGTATTAGTTCTCAGTGAGCTCTGTCAATGTGTGTGTGTGTGTGTGTGTGTGTGTGTGCGTGTGCGTGTGTGTGTGCGTCAGTGTGTAGGGGAGGGTATTAGTTCCCAGTGAGCTCTGTCAGT
>NW_025972431.1:2247-9705 GCF_021869965.1 Rhincodon typus
TGTGTGTGTGTGTGTGTGTGTCAGTGTGTAGGGGAGGGTATTAGTTCCCAGTGAGCTCTGTCAGTCTGTGTGTGTGTGTGTGTGTGTGTGTCAGTGTGTAGGGGAGGGTATTAGTTCCCAGTGAGCCCTGTCAGTGTGCGCGTGAGTGTGTGTGTGTCAGTGTGTAGGGAAGGGTATTAGTTCTCAGTGAGTTCTGTCAATGTGTGTGTGTCAGTGTGTAGGGGAGGGTATTAGTTCCCAATGAGCCCTGTCAGTGTGTGTGTGTGTGTGCGTGTGTCAGTGTGTAAGGGAGGGTATTAGTTCCCAGTGAGCTCTGTCAGTCTCTGTGTGTGTGTGTGTGTGTGTGTGTGTGTCAGTGTGTAGGGGAGGGTATTAGTTCCCACTGAGCCCTGTCAGTGTGTGTGTGTGTGTGTATGTCAGTGTGTAGGGGAGGGTATTAGTTCCCGGTGAGCTCTGTCGGTGTTTGTGTGTGTGTGTGTCAGTGTGTAGGGAAGGGTATTAGTTCCCAGTGAGCTCTGTCTGTGTGTGTGTGTGTGTGTGTGTGTGTGTCAGTGTGTAGGGGAGGGTATTAGTTCCCAGTGAGCTCTGTCTGTCTGTGTGTGTGTGTGTGTCAGTGTGTGGGGGAGGGTATTAGTTCCCAGTGAGCCCTGTCTGTGCGTGTGTGTGTAAGGGAGGGCGTGGCGGAGAGTGACACCCCCCCGGGGTAGCCTGTTACGAAGCGGGGGTGGTAATGAGAAGGACGGGCAGGCGGTAGAGCAGCAGATACAGTGAGGCTGGTGAGAGCATGGAGCCGAGCAGGAGGGGACCATGCTGCTCCTTACACATCCAGGTGAGTGCCGTGACCCTGGTGTAGTTACAGAGGGAGGGATGGTGCTTTTACTGGGGGATTCAGTGGAAGTTTCTGTCTCTGCCTGTCTAGCTGGGGAAAGTTTACAAAGTGATGCCAGAACTCGCACTTTGTGATTGGTGTTTGTTTTCTGCAGGAGGTTCTGTTGATGCTGTTTCTATTCCCGGGCAGGAGCCGGGGCACCGAGCTGGTTTACCGAGTACAAGAGGAGTCACCGAGAGGGACCTACATCGGGAACCTGGCCGCTGACCTGAAGCTGAGTGAGCCGGGAGTCACCTATAACCTGGCGTCGGGGGCCGGGTCCGCTCGCTTCGTGGATTTGAACCGGGAGACGGGGGAATTGCGGACCTCAGCGGCGGTGATAGACCGGGAGGAGCTGTGCCCGGAGCCGGATCCCGGTATCGGGGGGTCGGGTGAACCGTGCTGGGTCCGGTTTGATGTCCTGCTGCTACCCCCCCGCCTATTCCGCCTTCTCAAACTCCGGCTCCGGGTCGATGATATTAACGACCGGGCGCCGCGCTTCCCCGCCTCCAGCCTCGGACTCTCGGTGCCCGAGAACGCGGAGCCCGGCTCCCGCTACCCGCTGGAACCGGCGGCTGAGGACCCGGAGCCCGGCCTCAACGGGATGCTGCGGTACCGGCTGCAAGGGGCGGGCGCCGCCGCCTTCTCTCTGGCCCAGGAGGACGGGGCGCTCCCCGGCAAACCCGTACCTTTCCTGGTACTGGAGGTGCCGCTAGACCGGGAGTACCGGGACCGGTACGTGATGGAGCTGGTGGCGGAGGACCGGGGCAGCCCGTGCCTTTCCGGGACGGCTACCGTGACCGTGTCGGTGACCGACATTAATGACCATTGCCCCGAATTCCCGGAGAGTGAGCTCAGCTTCAGCCTGTTCTCTAACTGCTCGGTAGGGACCACCGTCACCCAGCTCCGGGCCCGGGACCCTGACCTCGGTTATAACGCCCACGTCGTCTACTCTTACGGGGAGCGGGTTCCCGGGAGCTCGTTCCGCCTCTTCAGCCTGGACCGCGGCTCCGGTACCATCCGCCTGGCCGCCCCCATCCCGGGAGACGCCGCCCCCTCCCACCGGCTCACCGTGCTGGCCACCGGTACCGGCTGTGCTCCGGTCACCGCCACCGTCAGCCTGACCATCATCCCGGTGGGTTCCGGTCCTCCCGTGCTTACCCCCCGGTACATCGCCCTGCAGGCTGAAGGCGTGCTCTACCTGAAGGAGACCGAGCCTCTCCGGACCCCTCTCGCCTTTTTCACCGTCACCGAGCACCGGCAACAGCAACCGGTCCGCTGTTACCTGGAGGGAGCGGCGGCTACTTTCCGCCTGGCCCGTTACCGTGGCCTCCAGGATGAGTACCTCCTGGAGACCGCACAGCCCCTGGATTATGAGCTCCAGCGGCGCTATGAAGTGGCAGTGGTGGCGGAGAACTCCAACAAGTTGGCTCAGAGAGTCCACCTCCAAATCCAACTGATCGACGAAAACGACAACCCCCCCATCTTCAGCAGCCCCTCGGTCCAGGTATTCATGGAGGAGAACAACCCCCCGAACAGCTTCCTCGTCAAACTGAAAGCCACAGATGCTGACAGTGGAGACATGGGGAACATCACCTACCTGCTCGGCCCTGGGGTGCCTCGCATCTTTGCTGTCGATCAGTTCAGCGGGAAATTGTCTGTATCAACCAGCTTAGACAGAGAAGAGCAAGACAGGTACAGGCTCACCATCAGAGCTGTCGATGGTGGGACACCATCCCTGGAATCTACCGCCACTGTTCTCCTCACCATCCAGGATGTCAATGACAACAGCCCCAGGTTCATCAACAAAGACTTCAATTTCTTTGTTCCTGAGGACTACCCAAGTTTTAGTGAGATTGGTGTAATTGGGGTTATGGATCCTGATGCTGGAACTAATGGCTGGGTGGCCTTGTCTATTCTTAATGGTAGTGAGCTATTTGTGATTGACACAGGCAAGGGAAACCTCATGGCAAGTGTCCCCTTGGACAGGGAACAGCAGAGCTCCTATATTCTTTGGATTCAAGCTACAGATGGAGGAGAACCTGCTCTCTCTGCCATTGCTAAAGTGACAGTGCTTCTGATAGATGTCAACGATAACCCACCATTGGTCTTGTTCCCTCAGTCTAACCTCTCTTTTCTCCTGGTCCTCCCGTCCACGGTTCCTGGGTCTTCCATTACTGAAGTGTATGCTGTTGATAAAGACACGGGAATGAATGCTGTCATTGCTTACAGCATCATTGGCCACAGAGGGCCCCGTCCAGAGACTTTTGTCATTGATGCAGGCACCGGTAACATCACACTACATGAGGCTTTGGTGAAGAATGATCATGGATTGTACAGACTGCTGGTCAAAGTCAGTGACCACGGGTATCCGGAACCACTTCACAGCACAGTTATAGTCAACCTTTTTGTCAATGAAACATTAAGCAACGAGAGCTACGTAGAAAATCTACTGAGGAAAGATCCTGGCATCAGGATAGAGGAAAGTCTACCAGAGACAAGAACTGACCCTTTTCAAACAAAACTAGATGTATTTCCATGCGAGACTGTCTTGATAGCACTATCAATTTTATGCTTTGGGCTCTTTGCCTTAGCTTTTGCATTGGCCTGCTACATTTCATTTAGAAAAAGGAAACACAGGAGAAAAAAGTACGGTGTGACAGAGGTTGAGATTCCACTGAAGAAGACGCTGGCTTCATATTCATTGGAGAAAAAGTCATTGAATGATTTAGATCTGTAGATGGTATGATATAACTGATCAACTGATTTGTTTACAAGTCATACCTGGACAGTACTTTGAAGTTACCAACATTTTGTGTTTTAAATGTGTTTGGTATGAAAAACTTCTAAGTTGCAGTGTTCCAATCTGATTAGCTATTGAATATTACACAGTATTATTTACAGATCAAAACTACATAATTTGGAGTAAGACTAATAATTTCTTTACAAAACTAAATATTTTGTTAAAAAGCATAAACTTGCACAGATGGGTCTGTGATTGATCCCAAGACTTCATTTCATAAAAACAACATGGCTGGACCTTGAAGTCTAGAGAAATGAAACAGAAAACCCAAGATGATCGCTGCTTCATTCTTTGGCTGACCAAGAGACCTCAAGCAAATAAGGTAAACCTGCAGTATCTATACTTGTTTGAGACTTGCATTTGGTTTCAATAATGAGTTGACTTTCAGATTTTATTAACTCATGAATTACTTAGTACACTGAGTTAAAATGAGTAAATCAGTCTATCATATCTTTGCATTTGATAAGTGAAAAATATAATTGACTATAAACCTGCATTATAAGACAGTTAATGGTAAGCTGGTTGATCAACCTTGTCCAATATTGGTATTCTTGTATTCTATCAATTTATTCTTCTATATTTAGTTTTAACACCTATAGCTTCTTGTATCACTCTACCAAATGTTGAGGGTAGCTAAGAGGGATTTGTCCTCAAAAAAAAGGAGCTGTAAATTGATTTATTTAAGTTATCTTTAAAATAAAACTGATTCATTGTTTTACTTTTGAGGAATATTTAACCTGCAGTCTGTCTTTTCAGGTTGCCTTCAATCAGAAACTATTGAGTGAAGCTACATAAATAAACAACGCAGCAATAATGAATGTGTAACTTCACTAGATATGATCCTGAGAATGTCACTTCTTTCCCTACACATGTCACTTTCTGACACTAAATGAGCAATACTGAACTAGAAAGACTGTCACTGGACAAAAAAAAAATCACAAGCAACTCGAAATAAGTGATTAATTGGTCTTTTTGAAATATGGGATTACATTTTAAATAGTATGCAATTACTTGAGAAGATTATGAAAACAGACTATTTGTGTAAATTACTTAATTTCTGAGCTTGCTTGTATATGTTCTGCAGCTAAAGGAAAATTCTTTGTAAATGGCTATTTATTTTTGAAATGATAACTTTGATTTAATAAAAAAACTATGTAAAAAGTCAGTGCTTTTTTCACATGTCAGTAGGTTTTCTTCTGGAGCTTGTGTATATTGTGTTTTAAAAATGGCATAAAAATATGTTTGGAATTTTAAAACAGTGAAAAACTTGAAGCAAGCAGTTGATGTGAAGCTAAACCTTTCCTCCAATACTGCTTTTAAAATATGTGAAATTATAATCAACATTTTATATTAATTATGTATGATCTATACTAGGTGCTGCAGATAGATGATGGGCAGCCCTTATTTCCAATGTAAACCTCACTGATATTTTAATCAAAACAGTTTAATCCTAGTTTGAAAAGTTGACGACTGAGATAGGGAAACTTCCTTTCCATCAGGATTTTAACTATCAAGCTGTAGCTATATTTCTACTTTCACACTGATGCAAAGATGTTTTGGCTATAGTCAGATATTAATCTTTCTCTCAAATGCAATAAAGCCATGTGACATCAGATTCCTCTGAATTTACCACAAGATAAAGTATAATTTCTGTTTCGGGTGAATTGACAGACTTAACAAAATATTTGAGTAGTCTCAATTATTTTACAAGTTTAGCATTGAAAATGCGTTATTATCAAAAAGTGGAAGCCACTACCACTTCATTTCTCTCTTTAAAAACCAACCTGAAGGGATGTGGAACTCTGCACATGTAAAGAAGCATGCAGATTGTATAACTATCTGAGTGTATGCAAGTTTCATTTTTGCAGACTACAACAACTGGCCATGTGGTATAATCCTGTTGAATGTCAGAGCAAACTCAAGGGTTTGGATGGTCTACTCTTGTTCCTATTTCTTAAAATTTTATAACAGAATCTGGCTTATATTTAGCCAGTTGTGTGGCAAACTTTGCACATCCTATGCTCCCTCAGATTGCTGTTTTATAAACATAACAGGAAGATAGTTTCCAACTAATTTCTAGCAACATTTTGCATTACTTCTGAGCATTCCTAACATTTTGATGGAAAGTGAATGCTAGAAATTGTCCCATCATATTTATGATATTCATACAAATACGGATAATGTTTTGTAAAATATATCAGTAATAGTACTGAGAACTATACTACGTTTAAACATTCAGGATTACTGTTTCAATCCTTTCTCACAGACAGAAGAGATTTTTGTCTATAATTACAAATCACTCAACTCTGCAAAATCATGGATGAATTCCTTTCAACAATCCCATTCTCTAGAGAAATCACATTCACAGTGGAAAGCTTTGTATTTTGTCAGTTTGAATGAAACTAATAGTGTTTTGGTAATTTGCACTGCAGTTTTTGAGATTCTCACAATTTCTGGCATGATAATTGTTCATTTTACTTCAATTTCAAAAACAAGGATGTTTTTACCCTCTTACCTATGGTTTCTTAGGATCATGTACATTGTTGTGCTTTAAACATCCTGCCTTCTTAAACTATCATTATCTTTGCAGAACCAGTTCAAATTAACTATTTGACATGTTAGCATTCCTGTTCAAAGGAACTAGGCAGTAATAATTTGCATTCTCATAACATTATTCATGAAAAGGAATGAAATTACATGCAACGACCAACTTACAGTAAACAAGTAAAGGTAAGGTTGTGAGTTGGTGTATCCATTATGATCATTGAAGGCATCATACAAGCAACATAGCAATCCAGTAATTCTTAATGATATTTCATCACTTGTTATCAACCCTTTATCAACATTGGAGAGGGTGTAAACAGCCTTATCAGCATGAGTATCTGCAGTTATGTAGACTAAGGAGAAGCTAGGATTTTTCTTCTTTAAAAAGGGTAAGAGACATTTTAAAAGAGGTGTTCAATGTTATGTATAATCTTGATTAGAATAACTTTTCCACTGGTAGAAAGGTTGACAAACAAAAGTCACAGAATTAAGGCTACTGGCGATAGAAATGGGGGGAGATAAGAATTTTTATGTGCCAGTTTATGATCTGTAAGCGTGGTGAAAACAAGATTCAGTTGGAAGTTTCAAAAGGAAATTCAGCATAATCAATATTTTTAATCAACCCATTCAGACATGTTCAGACACATATCTGGGACAGCTAGCATTTGAAGCTCAACCTTCTGACCCAGAGGCAGGGAAACTGCTACTGCACTGCCAGGGCTCTTATTGTTCGCAGTCCTCCAGCACTTATTCATGTTGTGAGTGAGACAAGAAATAGCAGAAGATGGTTTGAATCCAGCATTTCCCTCCCGTGACATTCTGCTGCCAATTAGGAGCAAGGAGTTTGTTAAATAGATTCTGCCCCTAGTTCAAAGAACAGGTACAGATGTAATGGAGGCTGAATGGCCTCCTTCTGTGCTGTAAGATTCTCTAATGTTCCTGCACTGGCAGCAGAGATAACCTTTTATTGATAAAGGAGAACTCCTCTGACATGTGGGCCACCATGAAAACTTGAAAGTAGATTATCGTAGTAAACAATTATAAGATGACAAAGATCGATTGGATTTTGCTGATTCACTTTGTGGTTGATTAGTGAGAATCAAGCAGATTGAACGAACAGAAGTAGATCCCATCAGATGTGAGATAACAAGGTGTAGAGCTGGATGAACGCAGCAGGCCAAGCAGCATCAGAGGAGCAGGAAAGCTGACGTTTCGGGCCTAGACCCTTCTTCATTTTTTCTGA
>NW_025972432.1:0-9705 GCF_021869965.1 Rhincodon typus
CTCGTCCCTGCCTCCCTAACCTGTTCTTCCTCCCACCTATCCCCTCCTCCCACCTCAAGCCGCACCTCCATCTCCTACCGACCAACCTCATCCCGCCCCCTTGACCTGTCCGTCCTCCCTGGACTGACCTATCCCCTTCCTAACTCCCTACCTACACTCACCTTTCCTGGCCCCATCCCCGCCTCTTCGACCTGTTTGTTTCCTCTCCACCTATCCTCTCCTCTATCCCTCTTCTATCCGCCTCCCACTCTCTCCCTATTTATTTCAAAACCCCCTTCCCCTCCCCCTTTTCTGATGAAGGGTCTAGGCCCGAAACGTCAGCCTCTCTGCTCCTATGATGCTGCTTGGCCTGCTGTGTTCATCCAGCCCTGCACCTTGTTGACTTGGAGTATTGTGCCCAGTTTTGGTCACCCTGTTATAGGAAAGACATAGTTCAACTGGAAAGTGTGCAAAGAAGATTTACGAGGATGTTGCAGGGACTAGTAGGTGTGAGTTACAGGGGGGACATTGGATCGGGTCAGACTTTATTCCTTGGAATGCAGGAAAATGAGAGGTGACCTTATTGAGGTGTATAAAATCATGAGGGTCATAGATAGGATGATTTCAGATAAGTCTTTTTCCCAGGGATGGGGAATTGAAAACTAGACGTCATAGGTTTAAGGTGAGTGGGGATAGATTTAAGAAGGACCTGAGGGGCAACTTCTTCACGCAGAGAGTGATGGGTATGTCGAATGGGCTGATGGAGAAAGTTGTTGAGGCAGGTACAATAGCAATATTTAAAAAAACATTTGGATAGGTACATGGATGAGAAGGTTTTAGAGGAAAATGCTCCAAATGCGGGCAGTTGGACCTAGCTGAGTGGGCATTATGGTCAGCATGGTCAGTTTGGGCTGACGGGCCTGTTTCCATGCTGTATAACTCTCTGACTCTGAGTCCATTTATTCCCTTCCCTAGCTGCCCTTGAGATGGTGGTAGTGAGCTGCCTTCTTGAACCGCTGCAGTCCATGTGCAGGAGGTTGCCCCACAATGCCATTAAGGAGGGAATTCTAGGATATTGACCCAGCAACAGTGAAGGAACAGTGATAAATATCCAAGTCAGGATGGTGAGTGGCTTGGAGGGGATTTTGAGAGTGGTGTAGTTCCCATGTATCTGTTGCCCTTGTCTTTCCACATGGAGGTTGTCATTAGTTTAGAAAGTGCTGTCTAAGGATCTTTAGTGAATTTCTGCAGTAAATATTCTGGATAATATACGCTGCTGCTACTGAGAGGTGGTGGTGGAGGGAGTAGACATTTGTGGATATGTGATGCCAATTAAGTGGGATGCTTTGACCTGGATGGTGTTAAGCTTGGAGAATCTTGGAATTATAGAATCCTTGCAGCATGGATGCATGCCATTAGGCCCATTGAGTCAACGCCAACCCTGCAAAAAACATCCATCCCAGACCCAAACCATCCCTGTAACCCTACACTTCACATGACAAATCCATATTGCCAGCACATCCCTGGACAATATGGGCAATTTGAGCATGGTCAATCCACGTAACCTACTGTTACAGAGCAGGGAAGTTAAATGAAAAAAAAACCCATGGTATTCATCTTATAAGTAACAGTCACATTTTATTTATTTAACCCTAACAGTGAACAAATTAACAGAATACGAACATACTGAACAATTCCCTCCTTACACCTAACTATTCCCTAACTGAACAAAATTCTACTGGTATGCTATTCAAATAAACACAAGTCCCACTTATATAAACCAAGTAATAAGAAGAGAAAAATTAAAACTTAGTCTCTCAAGTCCACACAGAATGTGTCTTCTGGAATGTTCTGCCTTCTCCATTGTCTCTCCAGTCATAAACACCTTTCTTCTGTTCATCCTGCTGTCAAGGATGTTTTCTCTGTGAAGATTCAATTGGCTTTCAATCACTAAGTGCTTGGTTTAAGTTATTTGGCTGAGTCCAACTTGTTACCAAAACTTCAAAACAAGACTGCTGTTTTGTCTGCCGACTGTAAGGCCTTTTGATACACTTGTTTCAAGTTGGCTCTCTCTGTATAGTACTTGCAAACTTCCAAGCACAGACAAAGTATAATCTCTTAAAGGGACCATGCACTGCTTTTTCCCACTATAATTGTTACAAACAAATTCTAACCCCTGCCTTCCAATTCAGGAGTATTCTACACAACTGCATAACACCCCTCATTACAACATAGATTCATTGATTCATACAGTGCATAAAAGGCTGTTTGGCCCATGTCCCCTCTCAGTCTTCTCTGCTCTAAAGAAAACAGACCAAGCCTATCCAGTATCTCCTGATAGCTCAATTTCTGTTCTGAGGAAGGGTCACCGGACCCGAAATGTTAACTCTGTTTTTTCCTTCACAGATGCTGCCAGACCTGCTGAGATTTTCCTGCAACTTGGTTTTTGCTCCTGTTTTACAGCATCCGCAGTTCTTTTGGTTTTTAATAAGTCACTCAAACAGCCTTCTCCCACTGCCCTTTGTGTCCTATTACTGAGCCAGTTTCTGATCCATCTCTCCAAGTTTCCCTCAATTCTATGTGCTTTAACCTTCTCGATCACTCTCCCATATGGGACCTTGTCAAAAGCTTTGCTAAAATCCATATAAACTACATATGCTGAACTTTCCTCATCCAAACACCTCATTTTCAAAAAAATTCTCACAAATTTGTGAGGCATGATTTTGATTTTAATTTTATTGTCACGTGTACCAAAATACAGTGAAAAGCTTTATTTACGGGGGGTACAGGTAGGCCACAGCAAGCAAAGGGTGTGCAGATCAAAAAGACTTAGAGGCATACAGGCTACATTGCAGGTTACATTATTTGGAGCGAGAGTCCAGGAAGAAGATGTTCCTGAACCTGCTGGTGTGTGTGTTCAGGATTCTGTATCTTCTGCCTGACAGAAGACTTTGTAGGAGATCATTAATGGGGTGTGATGGGTCTTTGATGATGTTGGCCACCTTTCCATGTCAGCGAGACGTGTAAATAGAGTCCACGGATGGAAGGTTAGCTTCCGTGATGGTCTGGACTGTGCACATCATATTTCTGTAGTTTCTTACGGTCCTGGGCAGAGCAGTTTTGGTAAAACAGGGGAGGGTGTAAAATGGGTGGTGGTGTAGCACTATTAATTAAAGAGGATATTACTGCAACAAGACGAGATGATATCTTGGAAGGGTCCTCAAATGAGGCTTTGTGTGGGTAGAATTTAGGAATGTTAAGGGGGCAGCTACTTTACTGGGAGTGTATTATAGGCCTCCAAGAGTCAGCGGGAAATAGAGGAGCAAATACGTAGACAGTTCACAAAGATGTGTAGGAGTAATGATCAGATAATTATACTTGGGGATTCAACTTTCCCAACATAAATTGGGACAGTCATAGTGTTGACAGTTTAGAGGGGATGAAACGTATCCAGGGGAGTCTTTTTGTCTCAATATGTAGAAGGCCCAGCAAGGGTTGGCGCAGTGCTGGATCTGGTTCCGGGGAAAGAAGCCAAGCAAGTGTTCGATCTGGCAGTGGGGGAGCATTTATACAATAGCAACAACAAATTTGTTCTGGACAAGGAAAAAGATGGCCTGTGAAAGTCAACCTTGGATTGGGGGAAGGCAGATTTTATTAAAATACCTGGCCACAGTTGACTGGGAACAGATCCTTGTGGGTAAGTCTACAGCAGAGTAATGGGGGGGCATTGAAAAAGGAGCTAGGGAGAGTACAGGTCCAACATGTACTGTTCAGAGGGAAATGTAGGAGCAATAGGTTCAGAGAACCCTGGGTGTCTAGCACAGTTCAGGACTGGATAAAGAAGAAGTGCAGGACATTTAGCAAGCCCAATGTGGAACAATTCAGCTGCAGCTCTAGAGGAAAACAGGAAATACAGGAGGGAATTTAAGAAAGCAATTAGAAGAGCAATAAGGAGGCATGGAAGAGGAGAATCCTAAGACATTTTATAAATGCATTAAAGGGAAGAGGTTAACCAGGAAAAGAGTAGGGCCCAGTAGGAACAAAGGGGGAAATTTCTGTGTGTGAAGCCGCTGGATATTGGAAGGGGGTTGAATGAATACTTCTCTTTGGGCTTCACTCTGGAAAAGGAGAACATAGGTATGGAATTCAGGAAAAGGGAGTGTGAGGAACTTGCATAGTTTGCTATAAAAAATAGGGAGGTATTGGAGGCTCTGTCAAGCTTAAAAACAGACAAATCCCCTGGCCTGGTGGAATTGCATCCTAGGTTGCTATGGAGGTGAGGCAGGAAATTGCAGGGGCTCTGACACAAATTTTTAATTCTTTTCTGGCCACAGGGGAAGTGCCAGAGGACTGCAGAACAGCTAATGTGGTTCCACTTTTTAAAAAGGGTGGTAGAGATGAACCAGGATTTACCAGTCCTGCCCTTCCCTCAGCCATGTTTCTGTGATGGCAACGATATCGTACTTCCATGTGTCAATCCACATCGTTAACTCATCAGTCTTACCTATTACATTCCTAGAAGTAAAGACCATCCAGCCTTACCTTACCCTCCTTGATACTCAACATACCTGAACTCACTCTGACTTGCTTCCTCTCTATAGAAGTGATTCTGTTTCTAATCAGTGATGTTACTCCACCTCCTCTGCTGTTTTCTCGATCCCTCCTGTAAACCTTATATCCTGGCGTGTTTAGTTCCCAGTCCTGACCATCCTGCAGCCACACCTCTATTGTGGTTACTAAACAATAGTTTTCAATTTAACTCTGTGCCTGCAGCTCATTCAATTTTTTCCTTAACACCCTGTGCATCTGTATTAGGGGGTCTAAGAATGACCATCTTCCATTCCCATTTTTGATGGTTTTATGGTGCTGGCTCACAGGTAGGGACACTACCACTGTAGCATAAGAATCCTGCAGTACTAGGGGTAGCAAAGGCATCAAATCTCCTATGTTATAACATCTCTAATCAGGATTAGTTTGATAGTACCATCAGTGCATGAAATGATTGTGTCGAGAGGGGCATATTTATCACACTGAGACGATGAGGGAAAAATATAACATTCATTTTCCTCAATCTCTGTAGGGGGTCTTTTCGAACTCCAAAAGACACACCATGAGGACAAGAAAAGCTTGTAATCGATGATAGCAGGGCGAGCTCCAAGACACAGTCACACAGGATGGTCAGGGAGGCTCTGATTATGTCGGGCAATTCTTGACTTTTGGGTGGTGCGGTTGTAGTCTGGCATGCTGACCTCTACCTTGCAGAGGCTGAGCGCCAGCTCTCAGATACCTCCTCCTACCTTCCCCTGGACCATGACCCCACCGTGACACATCAGGTCATTGCATCCACTACGGTAACTGATTTCATTTCATCTGGTGATCTCCTCTCCTCCGCTTCCAAGCTGATAGCGCCTAGCCCTGCACAGCTCGTTTCTACCTCATGCCAAAAATCTACAAACAGGACTGTATGGGCAGACCCATTGTTTCAGCCTACTCCTGCCCCACAGAACTCATCTCTTCCCACCTTGACTCAGTCTTCTCTCCCCCGGTCCAATCCCCACCCACGTACATCCATGATTCATCTGACGCCTTACGCCGGTTTCAAAACTTTCAGTTTACCAGCTTCAGCCACCTCCTCTTTACCATGGACATGCAATCCCTTTACACGTCCATTCCCCACCAGGAGGTTCTTAGGGCTCTCTGCTTCTTCCTGGAGCAAAGACCTGAATCACCCCCACCCACCACCACCCTCCTCCACTTGGCCAAGCTCATCCTCACCCTCAACAACTTCTCTTTTAACTCCTGTCATTTTCTTCAGGTCAGAGGGGTGGCCATGGGTACCCTCATGGGCCCTAGTTATGCCTGTCTCTTTGTGGAGTATGTGGAACATTCCTTGTTCCACTCCTATTCCGGCCCCACCCACAACTCTTTCTCTGATGCATCAATGATATCATCGGTGCTGCTTCCCTTTCTCGTCCGGGATTGGAAAACTTCATCAATTTCGCCTCCAGTTTCGACTCTGCCCTCACTTTCACCTGGTCTATCTCTGACTCCTCCTTTCCCTTCCTCGACATTTCTGTTTCCATTTCTGGGGATAGACTGGCCACTAATATCGAATACAAACCCACTGACTCCCACAGCTACCTGGACTATACATCCTCACACCCCACTTCCTATAAAGACTCCATGCCATTCTCTCAGTTCCTCTGTCTCAGTCGCATATGTTCAGATGAGGCCAACTTCGACAAGGGAGCCTCCGAAATGTCCACCTTCTTCCTCAACCGAAGACTCCCCAGTTCCATTGTCAACAGGGCCCTCAACCAGGTCCAACCAATCTCTCGCACTTCCACCCTCACCCCTTCTCTTCCCTCCCACAACAGCGATAGAGTTCCCCTTGACCTTACCTGTCATCTGACCAGCATCCACATCCAGAAGATCATCAGATGCCATTTCCGCCACCTCCAGCAAGATGCCACCACCAGACACATATTCCCCTCCCATCCAAGACAACAAGGTGCAGGGCTGGATGAACACAGCAGGCCAAGCAGCATCATAGGAGCAGAGAGGCTTTCCGCAGGAACCATTTCCTCCGGGACACCCTGGTCCACGCTTCCTTCACCCCCAACACCTCCCCACAGCCCTACAGCACCTTCCCCTGAAACCGGCGAAGATGCAACACCTGCCCATTTACCTCCTCCCTCCCCAGTATCCAAGGGCCCAAACATACCTTCCAGGTGAAGCAACACTTCACCTGCACTTCCCAGAATCTAGTTTACTGCATTCGCTGCTCACAATGTGGTCTCCTCTACTTGGGGAAACGAAGCGTAGACTTGGCGACCGCTTCGCAGAACATCTACGTTCTGCTCGCAAAAAAGACCCTGAACTACCTGTTGCCTGCCACTTCAATGCACCACCCTATTCCCTGGCCAACATCTCTGTCTCTGACTTGCAGCAGTGTTCCAGCAAAGCCCAACGCAAGCTGGAGGATCATTAGCAACTCCTTTGTCTGTCCAACTGTCTCTCTCTCGCTTTGGGCTCTATCCTATTGTTTACTCCCTATCCCACCCACCTCCCTATTTTATACTTATAAACTGATGTTTTCCCAGCCACCATCAGTTCTGAGGAAGTAAAACTGGACCCGAAACATTAACCCCGTTTTCGCCTTCACAGATGCTGCCAGACCTGCTGGCCTTTTTCAGCAACATCGTTTTTGTTCCTTGTTTTAATTCTCGACTTTTTATGGCTTACAGAGTATGAGTAACGTTTTTAACCGTGTCATCACCAGTCATGGATCTGTTCTATCTTTGTTCTGTCTGTTTTTCTGACCCTTGGCCCTGATATGTCCTAATGTTGTCATGTTGGTCAGTATGGTTGAAGATCTACCTCCTTCGTTAATCATGTCAATGTTCCTATTTCGTTTGCTAACAAGGGGCATTGTTTTCATGTGAACATAAGAACATAAGAACTAGGAGCAGGAATAGGCCGTCAATAAGATCATGGCTGATCTTTTCGTGGACTCAGATCCACTTACCCGCGTTCTCACCGTATCCCTTAATTCCTTTATTGTTCAAAAAAAATCTACCTTATCCTTAAAAACGTTTACTGAAGTAGCGTCAACAACTTCACTGGGCAAGGAATTCCATAGATTAACAACCCTCTGGGTGAAGAAGTTCCTTCTCAATTCAGTCCTAAATCTGCTCCCTCTAATCTTGAGGCTATGCCCTCTTGTCCCAGCTTCACCTGCCAGTGGAAACATCCTCTCTACTTCTATCTTATCTATTCCCTTCATAATTTTATATGTTTCTATAAGATCCCCCCTCAATCTTCTGAATTCCAATGAATATAATCCCAATCTACTCAGTCTCTCCTCATAAGCCAACCCCATCAACTCCGGAATCAACCTAGTGAACCTCCTTTGCACCCCCTCCAGTGCCAGTACATCCTTTCTCAAGTAAGGAGACCAAAACTGCACACAGTACTCCAGGTGTGGCCTCACCAGCACCTTGTACAGCTGCAATATAACCTCTCTGCTTTTAATCTCAATCTCTTTAGCAATGAAGGACAAAATTCCATTTGCCTTCCTAATTACTTGTTGTACCTGCAAACCTACCTTCTGTGATTCATGCACAAGGACACCCCGGTCCCTCTGCATAGCAGCATGCTGCAACTTTTTACCATTCAAGCAACAATCCTTTTTACTATTACTCCTATCAAAATGTAGGACTTCACATTTATTTACATTGTATTCCATCTGCCAGACCTTTGCTCACTCACTCAATGTATCTATGTTCCTCTGCAAAGTTTCACAGTCCTCTGCAGACTTTGCTCTGCCACTCATCTTAGTGTCATCTGCAAACTTTGACACCCTACACGTGGTCCCCAACTCCAAATCACCTATATAAATTGTAAATAATTGCAGTCCCAACACCCATCCCTGAGGCATACCACTAGTCACTGACTGCCAGCCAGAATAGCACTCATTTATCCCCACTCTTTGCTTCAACGTGGGACAAACAGGCAGACAACAAGCAACCCGCATCCATGAACATCAGCCAGCCACTGAACGACATGACCAGATGTCCTTGGTTTCAGTAAACACAGACGAGAAAAATCAATCTTTCAACTGGGACAACACTACTGTCACAGGACAAGCCAAACAGAGGACAGCCAGGGAATTCTTGGAGGCTTGGCATTCATCCGCGGACTCCATCAACAAACACATTGAATTAGACCCGATATACCAACCATTACAATGCACAGCCAGAACCGGCACCTACCGGAAGCAGCAGAAACCAGACCATATAAAATTGAACCAGCACAGGACAACAACACTTCACAGGAGGCTCCACAGCACTGAGGATGTCACCTTGTAAGGGGACGAAACGTCTGCTATCAAACCTCCCAGTTCGGCGAACACACCGATATCTAGGATCTAGGGGTACAGGTGTTTTGTTCCTTGAAAGTGGAGTCGCAGGTAGACAGGATACTGAAGAATACATTGGGTACACTTGCCCTCATTAGTCAGTGCATTGAGTGTAGACACTGGCAGGTCATTTGTAGCTGTAGACGACATTGGTGATGCCACTCTTAAGAATACTGCATTCAATTCCGGTCTCCCTGCTATAGGAAGGATGTTGTTAAACTTGAAAGTGCTCAGAAAAGATTTACAAGGATGTTACCAGGACTGGAGGGTTTGAGCTATTGGGAGAGGCTGAATAGACTAGGGCTATTTTCTCTGGAGCTGCAGAGACTGAGAGGTGACCTTGTAGAGGTTTATAAAATTGGGAGGGGCATGGATAGGGTTAAGAGCCAAGTTCTTTTCCCCAGGATAGAGGAGTCCAAAACTAGAGGGCATAGGTTTAAGGTGAGAGGAGAAAGATTTAAAAGGGATCTAAGGGGCAACTTTTTCATGCAGAGGGTGGTGCGTGTATGAAACGAGCTGCCAGAGGAAGTGGTGGTGGTGGGTACAATTACACCATTTAAAAGGCATCTGGAGGGTATATGAACAGGAAGAGATTAGAGGGATATGGGCCAATTTTTTTTATTCATTAATGGGATGAGGGTGTCACTGGCCAGGCAGCATTTATTGCCCATCCCTAAATGCCCAGAGGGCAGTTCAGAGTCAACCACATTGCTTTGGGTCTGGAGTCACATGTAGGCCAGACCAGGTAAGGATGGCAGCTTCCTTCCCTAAAGGACATTACCAGATGGGTTGCAAATTGGACTAGA